>NC_136509.1:58495285-58710285 GCF_053919585.1 Euprymna scolopes
AAATATCGTACTGATGAATTACAGTCCATATACCTAACGAAAGTAAACTTGTATATGAATGTATGTAGTTACTTATACCAGAATTGGCATATATGGTCTATATATATATATATATATATATATATATATATATATATATATATATATATATATATATATATATATATATATGTATATATATATATATGCAAAAGATAGGTATAAACATCTACAGAAAGAGAAAAATGTTTATGCTTTTACAGATAGTTTTATCTTGGTGAATAAAAAACGAAAAATAAATAAAAATAAAATACAGATAAAAATTGGTAAATATATATATATATATATATATATATATATATATATATATATATATATATATATATATATATATATATATATATATATACGTTTAATTATAAAAAATATATACTAATTTTTTCAAAATTACCACAATTAATTAAGCTCAATAAAAACAAATTTACACTTTCAGAGCATATATATCGGAAGTAAATATACCAAACCAAATATATATTTAAGTCACACTCATTTTATTTTATTAATAATATAATTTTATTAATAATATAATTCGTCTTGCACATGTTTCGTTGAATGGTGGAAATTCACCAAACAACTCATCAGAAAGAGAGTTATGTTCCTTGGAAAAAAGACACAGTTGGAGATTTTTTTCTTTTTTGTTTTCCTTCGTTTAAAAAAGATAAAAATTGGTGGAAGGAAATAGAAATCCTTAAAAGTCATATGTCTAAAGATCTTACTTGTTATGTAAGTTGAGTAAAAAAAAAAAAACGCTTTGGAATCCAGTACACACGAGAAGACTTTTTATTTATATATCGCCATATTTGAATTAAGTACAATCGAAGCCATATTTCTGAATATTCATATTAAGGTTAAAAAATATTGAAGGCAATAAATTATTCATAAATATATGAAATGTTATTCATAAATATTAATAACTAGCAGGACCCGTTAACTGGCATTGCCTGGTGAAAACCTCCCCCTCCCTCGCCAAAAAGTAAACTACAGTTGTTGATAACCGGCAGATACTGTTTGAATCTGGAAAAAACAAATAAGGAAATGCGTAAATCCGTATGCAATAATAAAATTAGGAATAATGGTCCATTAGAATAAGAATAGAAAGTATAAACAGATTTTTTAGAATTTAGGGATTCTCACTGTATACAAACTGTTTAGATCGATAGAAACTCCCCATGTTAAGAACAGCTTTTGGAATAGACACCACCAACCTCCCCTCGAAATAGACATCCCCAACGTCCCCATGTAAAGAACGTATATCGGAGCAGAGCACCTCTTTTTTAGTTGGGGGTGGTAGATAAAAAAATCCCCCAAATTTAACAGAAAATCGTAGGCAGCATCCCCCCCTCCCGCAAATGATATGGTTGGTGACAGTGTTGATAGGAGAGAAGTGGATTTTTGTATCGCGCACAAGTATAAATCTGGCAGACATTGAATTACAGTGCAGAGTACATGTTTATATCTCTAGAAGCACTTGTCTGTGCACAATTTGAATGATATTTTCGTAATCAGGATAGACGAAAACCTTATAAAAGTGGTCATTGTAATGCAAAATGTGGAGGTGGATGCAAAGTAAAAATTTACTCCCACCCCTCTAAAAAAAAACGTGTAAAAAAACAAAAATAAGCATAGGTGAACGTGTTTTGGTGATTGTGCAGTTTTGCCACCTCGCTATTTTTTAAATAGTTTAATTAGGTTAAATGCAAGCCTCCCAATCTCTTCTTTTTTTTTTTTTTATTGAATCATTAGGTGGACGGACGCTGTTTTACAATTTGTCATTATTTTTAAGGTGACAATTCTCTTTTACTAAGAGATTCATTCATTTTTTCATCTCGTAATTTAGGACGCTAATAATGCTGTCACTAAGTTTGGTACTTGTGTACTTTTGCCTCCGTGTTGAAATAACATTATTATCTTGAAGGTGTTTTGTAAATAATCTGTGCTTCCACCTAACAATTTAATAAAATAAGATATTGTGAAACTTAAATTTAATCTGGAAACTATTTAAAAATAATTGCGGTGGCAAAAGTGCTCAAGCACTGAAAGTTTTCACGAACGGTTTACAAAAATATACTTTTGTTTTTAGAGTTTTTTTTTTTGAGGGGGGAGGGGATAATCAATTATAGAACTTGTATAGTGTTTAACACGTGCTACTGCAGTTTAATTAACTGTTTTTTCGTAAGTAACACGCCGACATTAAGCTAGTAGAAGAACCGTTTAATATTTCACCAAAATTCTGTTTACATTGGGGGAGGGGTGACACAACACTTGTTATGAATTTAGCTGAATACGATATTAAAATCACTTTATTGGTATTTATGTACTTATGGTACCGGGCTGGCGGGTGTTTTGTAACTATTCTGTCCATTCACCTAACAAATTAATAAACAAAAAAGATATCGTAAAACTTGAATTTATATATATATATATATATATATATATATATATATATATATATATATATATATATATATATATATAATCATTTTATTATATATATTTTTTGGAGGGTTGAATTGACTTAGCGAGATAAAGAACCGTTTGAATAAATTCATAATGATTTAAATTTGTAATTATAAAAAAAATAAAAACATTTTATTTTCAGTTGCATGCACTTATGTTACTGTACTGGCGAGTATATTGTAACTATTCTCTACTTTCACCTAACAATTTAATAAACAAAAAGATATTGTAAAACTTGAATTTAACTTGAAATAAAAAAAATTGCATATTAACGTAAGTGCATAAGTAGGTGTGTCAGAAACTGACCTTACGAATGCCTGAAAAAATATTGAATTCGACCCCCTGTCTTTCCAAGCTTGTAACTACTCGAAAAATGTAATTCAAACCTTCATTTTTTTTTCAATTAAAGGAGCAAAGACCAAATTTTTTTAAAATAACAGGTGTAATAGCAAATTATGCAATATTTGTTTTTTTTAAATCGGTTTTCTTTAAAAGATTTGAAGAAAATAAACGAAATTTAACTTAGGTCGATTATAAAAAATCGATATAAATTCCATAAAAACACTTACCTATAAAAATTACTAATCAATGTGTAGTTGCATTCTTCATTGTTAAGAATTTATCCATATTTATATTTTAAAATCCATTTATTTTTTAAATAAAAGAATTTTTTTTAAATGCCTATTTGAAAACCCACCATGATGCAAACATTTTACGTTTTTATTTAAAACCGGAAGTTTTTTTTTTATTGTTTTGAATTACGGGTGGATAGAAGGAAGTAAAAACCACACATTCGTGTTAGCCGTCTACCTTTGCGCATAAAGAAATTTGTACCTCCATACCTGAAAACTAGTCACATTTTATTTATAATTTTTTGCCTTAAAAAAAAAAAAAAAAACAGTTCAAGAAATTTTTTTTTCTTTTCTCAAAAAATACACGAGTTTTTGATTTAATATATCTAATTACCACTTTATGGAGTGAATTTTTTTTTTATATCTAAAAAAAAAACAAACAAACCATTGAATGAAATAGAAATAATTTTCATAATAAAACGAAACTTTCTATACTTATAAGAAGATTATAAGGTTTCATTAAAAAAACAAAAAACAAAAAAAAAAACAACGTGGTTTAAAAAAAAATGGTTTTAAACTTTGGACTTTACAGGTAAATTTCTAAAAAAGCACTTCTTTTTTTTGTTTTAAATTTGAATATATTATTTATTGATATTTTATCTTCAATTTGTGATATATAAAACTTTGGTACATAAATTAATTATTAAAGTTTTAATAGACATTTAAAAATGGGGGGGGTGAATAAAAAAAAAAAACGTTTGCCTAAAATATTATATTCGGTTTACTGGAAAGAGCATAAAATTTCACATTGATTCTGAAAATATCGTAAAAATTGAACCAATAGAAAAATTTTGATAGATTTTTAAAGTTTAAAAATTGAAAAAAAATTAACTCGTAAAATTCAATTGATTGTATTAACGTAAAAAAAAAAAAAAAAATGGCTGCATGAAGGCGCGCCGGCACTTTGTAAACACTGTTTTTTTTTGTTTTTTTTTTAAATAAAAAATAATATTTCTATTATTTTTTAAACAACTTTAATAGTTTATTTTGGAAGTATATTCCATAACGAAAATAAACAACCCACTTTTAAAAGAGAAATTAGGAGTTTTTTTTATATTTTATTTGCAGTTTCGTGTTAGGGGTGTCAAAAATTGTGCATAAGTAGGTGTATCAGAATTTTTGTAGGAATTTTGGTATTATTTTAGAAAAAACGTGAACTCAAACTAGTAGATAAAAATATATTAGCTTTGTAGATTTCGGTGTGCTAAAAAAGAATCTGAAAACCGTATCCGTCGCAAATTAATAGTTTCGGAGATATTAATATTTTCCCAATGGATTAATGGCGTAAGTCGGCTGACTGCGCATGCGCACAGACCGAAGAGAAATCACATTTATTTAAAAAAAAAAAAAAAAAAAAAATCAGCATTTTATTTGTTTCCGTAAGTAAAAAATAAATTTCATGTAATTTGGTTCTTGCGTTCACGTCTTCACGTGCGCACGAGCGTAACATTGGAGGAATTTTTAACGGGCATTTTCAAAACAAATGTGGTTCATTTTTGTTACGTAGTTTTTAATGCTTTTTAATTGATGTAAAAAAATTCAGCTTTCTTACAAAAACAACCGTTTTTCCGTAAGTAACGTGCCGAAATTTATCGAGCAGAGTAATGATTAACATTTCACAAAAATGTCTTTATCTTTACATTGGCGCCCCGCCAATGTAAAGATAAATTTCGATAAATTTCGGCACGTTACTTACGGAAAAACGGTTAATTAAACTGCAGAAGCATCTGTTAAGCTATACAACTTCTATATATGATTACCCCTCCCCCCATCACAAAAAAGAACGAAAACAAAAATGTTTTTTTGTAAACTGGTCGTGAAAACTTACTAACAGCATTATTTTTACTATAAAATGAGATCATTTTCTTTTTAATGAAAATATTTATTGTAATTTAAAATGTCCGCCATGTATACACGCGCCTTGTGAAATATCACGTGACTATCGCACATGCGTAGCGTAAATGAAGTCAGTGAAGTGGCCTCTGTGGGCATGCGCAATCAGCCGACTTACGCCATTATAGCTGATTTTATAAAGAAAATAATCCATGGGAAAAATATTAATATCTCCGAAACTATTAATTTGCGACGGATACGGTTTTCAGATTCTTTTTTAGCACACCGAAATCTACAAGAAAAATAATTTTTCTTCTTCTAATTCGAGTTCACGCTTTTTCTAAAATTTTACCGGAGTTTTTGACACCTCTCACACGAAACTGCGAATAAAATATAAAAAAAACTCCTAATTTCTCTTTGAAAAGTGGGTTGTTTATTTTCTTTATGGAATATACTTCCAAAATAAACTAATAAAGTTGTTTTAAAAGTAATATAAATATTTTTTTTTTTTTAAACAGTAATGAAATTAATTGAATTTTCCGAGCTCAGTATTTTTCAATTTTTAAATTTTAAAAATCTATCAAAATTTTTCTATTGATTCTATTTTTACGATATTTTTCAGTGTCAATGTGAAATTTTATGCTCTTTCCAATAAACCGAATATAATATTTTAGACAAACGTTTTTTTTGGAGCTCCGATGGGATTTGCCTCCGCGCTAGCAGACGAATTCCGTTCTAATCACGTGGTCTCGTGCGGCGACTGCAAAAAAGTGAAAGGGTAATAATACGAAACGCAATGGCTCATTTATTTCAGTGTTTACGTAGTTTGTTGCGCTTGTAATTATGTTGTTGTTGTTTTTTTTTTTTTTAAAGATTTATCTCAAATATATAGCAAATAAATGGGTTCTCCAGCTTTTGTTCAATTTGAAATAATTGCGCGTGTAATTATGATTTTAGTTACTTTTATAGCATTTTCAAGTTTTACGATATATTTTTTATTGAATTGTTAGGTGAAAGTACAGAATAGTTACAAAGCACACTCACCTTCCAATGTTAAGTAATAGTTTTCTAAATAGTAACGTTGGCTCATTTATTTGAGTTTTTACGTAGTTTCAATTTTTTTTTTTAGTGTTTACGTAGTTTTATTTTATTTCGTTTATTGGCTAACTAGAAAACCAAAAGAAAATTTTCCCATTCAAATTTACAATAAAATCAAATTAAAAGCAAATATACAACAGATAAATGTCTTGTCAATAAAAATTAGTTTGTAACCTACCTGCATGGCATTTTAAAGTAGTTTTAAAATGTTTGTTTCATATCAAATATTAATCCTTTTTTAATTCGAGTAGCCACCTGACTTCATAAAAAATACATATATCGTAAAAAAAATGAGCCAGGTAAATATAAAAGTAACGAAAATCATAAGATAAATGTAAAAGTAACTAAAATCATAATTACACGCGTAAAAACAATATATTACGTAAAAACTCAAATAAAATTCAAGAAAAGCGCGTCATTTCTTATATTTATTTCGTTTCTTTATTTCCAATTCATTTTTTGGTAGTTACCGCACGAAATAAAATCACGTGATTAGAACGGAATTCGTCTGCTAGCGCGGAGGCAAATCCCGTCGGAGCTCCATATCACAAATTGAAGATAAAAGATCAATAAATAATATATTCAAATTTAAAACAACAACAAAAAAATGTTTTTTAGAAATTTACCTGTAAAGTCCGAAGTTTAAAACCTCTTTTTTTTTTTAAACCACGCTGTTTTGTGTTTTCTTTTGTTATTTTTTTTAAAATGAAACCTTGGTCCTTGCTCCTTTAATTGAAAAAAAAAAAAATTAGGGCTTGAATTACATTTTTCGAGTAGTTATAAGCTTGGAAAGACAGGGGATCGAATGATTTCACGCCTCCCATTTTGAAATGTCTATTAAAAAGTAAATAATTAATTTACTCACCAAAGTGTTATATATCACAAATTGAAGATTGTTATGGCGAGATGAGCAATTCACCGCCGGAACTTTTTATCGAAAGAACGTTATCACTGGTCACCGGTTGTGAGAGGCTTCCCTGGGTGGGAACACTTAAAAACGTAACATGCTGTCTCTGTAAATATTCTCAATAAACTTCTCTATTTCTTTATTACTTCAGAACCTCTTTATCCATTTATTTCCCTGGTGGAATACCTTTCTTGAATATCCTTTTATTACGGCCACCCACCGCAGGATATATCAAAGATAAATGATCAATAAATAATATATTCAAATTTAAAATAAAAAAGTAGTGTTTTTTAGAAATTTACCTGTAAAGTCCGAAGTTTAAAACCTTTTTTTTTTTTTAATGAAACCTCTTTAATTGAAAACAAAAATTAGGGCTTGAATTACATTTTTCGAGGAGTTATAAGCTTGGAAAGACGGGGTAGAATTATTCAATATTTTTCACGAAATTTCTGACACGCCTAGTCCATAAGCACCACTTTATTTTACATATTTCTTTTCCAAAGGACCGTTTGAATAAATTGGTTTAAATTTAAAGTGTTGTGTAATTATTTCTAAAAAAAAAATAAGTACTAAAAATAATTAGCAATGTAGGTAGAAAAGTACCCTTTATTAGTCATGGTAGCATTTATTTATTGCATTTTTTTTTTTTTTTGACACTTTTGTTCGTTTGCTGACTTCTCTGCAATATATCAATTAAATTCAAATAATAAGACAAACCAAAAGAAACAAGAAGTGAGATTTTTTCAACAGAAAACATTTTAAATCCGAATGCACTTAATTAAAAGAAAGAACAAGTCGTAAAATTATTTTCCAACAGAGAATTTATCAACACAAACAAACAAAGGAACATGTATTTTGTTAATTTACGTGTATAGTTTTTAACAGTTGTTTCTGCAGTTTAATTAACCGTTTTTCCATAAGTAACACGCCAACATTAAGCGAAGAACCGTTTAATATTTAACAAAAAATCTGTTTACATTTTGAGGCGAGGGGGTGGGCACAACAGCCTCCCGCCTCCCAAATGTAAACAGAAGTTTTTGTGTTTTCATTTGAAAGCCGTAGATGTGTGTAAGTTTGTTTCGAGAATTCCTAAGGGTGTGTGTATAGAAATTATTTTACGTGTGCACGTTTGTCCCATAAGCAGTAGGTAAGTGTGTGTTTATAAGCGGTTAATAGTTGTTAATTTCTTTTTAGTGATCGCTAGGTTGTCAGGTAAGCGACGTAAAAAAATCCGATAGTCATTATGAAAGTTGCTCAATGTCTGTTGCATTATATAAGAGTTTAGCAATTTGTGAAGGCCGGTTTCTGAGTGGTTATAAATCTGTAAATAGTGTTACTTTTTTAATGGGAGGGGGGGGGGCGGGGTCTGTTGCGGAGGGTGCCGCCATGTTCTTTCAACGTTTAGAAGTGTTCGTTTATGTATCAAATCAGTTCATTATTGAATATGAGAATGGTCGGTTTCAGCCAATCATATATGTTGGAACGTTCTCGGGAAGAAGTTATTAATTTTGATCTGTAAGTCGGACAGAGTATGTTAAGTATATATATATATATATATATATATATATATATATATATATATATATATATATATATATATATATATATATATATATATATATATATACAATCATCTAGTTGTGAAGGGTGTAATAGCACTATAGTAGAGAAATGCAGAATAGTACTTGGCAACGACTGGTAGCAGTGGTACTGGTAGGATTAAATTTAGAGAGAGAAAAGTATGGACTTCTTCCTATTATAATGCTGCGATTGTAATGGTTGTTCTCCACGGATGGAATGTAGCATTTTAATAACACGAGTAAATGTGTATATGCACAGCAGGCTCCTTCAGTCTTGGACAGACTATGGATACCCACGAAGGGTTGCTTGCGAATGAAATTTTTGTGGCAGGAGGTGCACAATCTCCAACCACACCTCTCCTGAGTTGACATTGTTAAATAGCAGTGGCAAGTGAAGTACAGGATGACTGGAAACAAATGCCAAGATAAGCAGAGAGCACATACAGCGCCTAGAATTCCTAAATGGTCACCCATCTGATACTAACCAGGCTCAACATTGCTTAACTTTGGTGATCTGACAAGAACCAGTGTGTCAACGCGATTAATGTGTATATAACGGCATTAAAAAGTTACATGAGATGGTGGGTAATACTATTAACATAATAAATTTGTATGTGGCATCTTTTATTACAAACCTACAGTAATTTAGTACCGAAGGGAATTTCTACAATCAAAATATTATATACAAGATAATAAAAATACTTAAATTCAATCAGATTGAATTTTCTCATCCAATATATTTTTAACTGAATTCATACGAAACAAAAATTTGATAGAATATCAACTCAGCTAACTCAGATTAAACTATGTTAAATAAACATTTTCGATTAAACCAGAACCAAAAAGTATGTAAATAAATGCTCATTTTAAAAATTTGAAGTATACATATGAATTTCCAAGCATACAAATATTACTAAAATATTTATTCAAATTAAACTAGCAACTAAGCAAACCAATATTAATCTTAATTTTTATTCCAATTAACTAATTCTGATTTACTCGCAATGATTTCAATAAATCCAATTTTCTAATAGCAATTTTAAAAATTGGATATTTCGACATTCATTGACCAATTATATTCATGCGCCTGATGCCAAAAGACCCAAGACAGCTGGGCTATGAGGTATTGGCAGCTCCATTGTCTTGTGCGTTAAAGTTGTCAAGTATCACCAGATTATCAGAGGGTGGCACTTGGTTCAAGGCGAACTGCAACTGATCATAGAAAGCATCTTTAACTTCCGGGATGGAATAAAGGGTTGAAGTGTATATGCTGAAAAGTGTAACCGGGGTGTCAGTCATGTTGAGGCACAGTGATAGGATTCTCTCTGTTCCTTCCTTGCCAGTCTCGATCATGCTGAGCAGCATGTTTCTCACAGCAAAGCCAACACTGTGCTCTTTGACTTTGTCAGCCTCTTTGCCATGCCAGATGAATGTGTAATCTTTATCTCAGAATGAGCCCGTCTCCATAAGACAGATCTTCAGCAATGTGACAATGTCACTCCAAGTTTCAGGAGTTCATTGCTGATGACTGCTGTCTTGCGAGTGTCATTCACTGTTTGCACATCAGTCATCAGACCAGCTGTCATTGTCCTCACATTCCATGAAGCGAGTTTCAAAGCAGGTTTCTTGATTGCCTTTGTCTTATTTATACATTTACTACTGGGGGTGCCCGGCATTGCCTGGGTGTTTGAAAAAAAAAAGTGTTAGTAGGCAGGCAAGCTCGAACCCGTGATGCGAAGGCAGAAAAAAAAGTGAACGAAAGAAAACGTGACATCTTATCACTATGCTATGAAACCATAGGAAGTGAAAAGCATTCAAATTTAGCGATGTCAATCAAAAAGTTGACTTGCACAAATAAGTTAGAAATCATGTAGGTGCAGAAATGAACGTTGACTGAATGCCAGTTAAGCTTTCCGCCATTTCATTTATTTGTTTCCCCATGATGTTGGGGAAAACCAGCTCCCCGCAAAAAGGGGAAACTCTCAAATGAATAGCAAGTGTCTGATATGAAGGGTTTTCTCCACATTGATCAAAGCTAATTGCTTTCAAGATGTCCCAGCATGAAAGGCCGCTAACGGCTTTGCTTCATTGAGTTTTGCTTTATTTATACGAAAAAGAAGAACAAGCAAAGCATGAATTTTCTAAAAGTCGATCAAAATAAATGTAAAGACAACGTCCTTTGCAAATCGTACGTATTAAAATATAGGGAGTATATAAAAAATCGTACATATTAAAATCTAGGGAGTATATAAAAAATTGTACATATTAAAATCTAGGGAGTATATAAAAATCGTACATATTAAAATCTAGGGAGTATATAAAAATTTGTACATATTAAAATCTAGGGAGTATATAAAAATCGTACATATTAAAATCTAGGGAGTATATAAAAAGTTGTACATATTACAATCTAGGGAGTATATAAAAAATCGTACATATTAAAATCTAGGGAGTATATAAAAAATCATACATATTAAAATCTAGGGAGTATATAAAAAATTATACATATTAAAATCTAGGGAGTATATAAAAAATCATACATATTAAAATCTAGGGAGTATATAAAAAATTATACATATTAAAATCTAGGGAGTATATAAAAAGTTGTACATATACAAATCTAGGGAGTATATAACAAATTGTACATATTAAAATCTAGGGAGTATATAAAAAGTTGTACATATTAAAATCTAGGAAGTGTATAAAAAATTATACATATTAAAATCTAGGGAGTATATAAAAAATTGTACATATTAAAATCTAGGGAGTATATAAAAAATCGTACATATTAAAATCTAGGGAGTATATAAAAAATCATACATATTAAAATCTAGGGAGTATATAAAAAATTATACATATTAAAATCTAGGGAGTATATAAAAAATCGTACATATTAAAATCTAGGGAGTATATAAAAAATCATACATATTAAAATCTAGGGAGTATATAAAAAGTTGTACATATTAAAATCTAGGGAGTGTATAAAAAATTATACATATTAAAATCTAGGAAGTATATAAAAAAATTATACATATTAAAATCTAGGGAGTGTATAAAAAATTATACATATTAAAATCTAGGGAGTATATAAAAAATTGTACATATTAAAATCTAGGGAGTATATAAAAAATCGTACATATTAAAATCTAGGGAGTGTATAAAAAATTATACATATTAAAATCTAGGGAGTATATAAAAAATCGTACATATTTAAATCTAGGGACTGTATAAAAATTATACATATTAAAATCTAGGGAGTATATAAAAAATCATACATATTAAAATCTAGGGAGTATATAAAAAATTATACATATTAAAATCTAGGGAATGTATAAAAAATTATACATATTAAAATCTAGGGAGTATATAAAAATTGTACATATTAAAATCTAGGGAGTATATAAAAAATCGTACATATTAAAATCTAGGGAGTATATAAAAAATCGTACATATTAAAATCTAGGGAGTATATAAAAAATTACACATATTAAAATCTAGGAAGTATATAAAAAAACGTACATATTAAAATCTAGGGAGTATATAAAAAATCGTATATATTAAAATCTAGGGAGTATATAAAAAATCGTACATATTAAAATCTAGGGAGTATATAAAAAATCATACATATTAAAATCTAGGGAGTATATAAAAAATCGTACATATTAAAATCCAGGGAGTATATAAAAAATCGTACATATCAAAATCTAGGGAGTATATAAAAAATCATACATATTACAATCTAGGGAGTATATAAAAAATCGTACATCTTAAAATCTAGGGAGTATATAAAAAATTATACATATTAAAATCTAGGGAGTATATAAAAAATCGTACATATTAAAATCTTGGGAGTATATAAAACGTTGTACATATTAAAATCTAGGGAGTATATAAAAAATCGTACATATTAAAATCTAGGGAGTATATAAAAAATTGTACATATTAAAATCCAGGGAGTATATAAAAAATTATACATATTAAAATCTAGGGAGTATATAAAAAATCGTACATATTAAAATCTAGGGAGTATATAAAAAATTGTACATATTAAAATTTAGGGAGTATATAAAAATCGTACATATTAAAATCTAGGGAGTATATAAAAAATTGTACATATTAAAATCTAGGGAGTATATAAAAAATCGTACATATTAAAATCTAGGGAATATATAAAAAATTATACAGATTAAAATCTAGGGAGTATATAAAAAATCGTACATATTAAAATCTAGGGAGTATATAAATAATCGTACATATTAAAATCTAGGGAGTATATAAAAAATCATACATATTAAAATCTAGGGAGTGTATAAAAAATTATACATATTAAAATCTAGGGAGTATATAAAAAATTGTACATATTAAAATCTAGGGAGTATATAAAAAGTTGTACATATTAAAATCTAGGGAGTGTATAAAAAATTATACATATTAAAATCTAGGGAGTATATAAAAAATTGTACATATTAAAATCTAGGGAGTATATAAAAAATCGTACATATTAAAATCTAGGGAGTATATAAAAAATCATACATATTAAAATCTAGGGAGTATATAAAAAATTATACATATTAAAATGTAGGGAGTATATAAAAAATCGTACATATTAAAATCTAGGGAGTATATAAAAAATCATACATATTAAAATCTAGGGAGTATATAAAAAGTTGTACATATTACAATCTAGGGAGTGTATAAAAAATTATACATATTAAAATCTAGGGAGTATATAAAAAATTATACATATTAAAATCTAGGGAGTGTATAAAACATTATACATATTAAAATCTAGGGAGTATATAAAAAATTGTACATATTAAAATCTAGGGAGTATATACAAAATCGTACATATTAAAATCTAGGGAGTGTATAAAAAATTATACATATTAAAATCTAGGGAGTATATAAAAAATCGTACATATTAAAATCTAGGGAGTGTATAAAAATTATACATATTAAAATCTAGGGAGTATATAAAAAATCATACATATTAAAATCTAGGGAGTATATAAAAAATTATACATATTAAAATCTAGGGAATGTATAAAAAATTATACATATTAAAATCTAGGGAGTATATAAAAAATTGTACATATTAAAATCTAGGGAGTATATAAAAAATCGTACATATTAAAATCTAGGGAGTATATAAAAAATCGTACATATTAAACTCTAGGGAGTATATAAAAAATCATACATATTAAAATCTAGGGAGTATATAAAAAATCGTACATATTAACATCCAGGGAGTATATAAAAAATCGTACATATCAAAATCTAGGGAGTATATAAAAAATCATACATATTAACATCTAGGGAGTATATATAAAATCGTACATATTAAAATCTAGGGAGTATATAAAAAATTATACATATTAAAATCTAGGGAGTATATAAAAAATCGTACATATAAAAATCTAGGGAGTATATAAAAAGTTGTACATATTAAAATCTAGGGAGTATAAAAAAATCGTACAGATTAAAATCTAGGGAGTATATAAAAAATTGTACATATTAAAATCCAGGGAGTATATAAAAAATTATACATATTAAAATCTAGGGAGTATATAAAAAATCGTACATATTAAAATCTAGGGAGTATATAAAAAATAGTACATATAAAAATTTAGGGAGTATATAAAAATCGTACATATTACAATCTAGGGAATATATAAAAAATTGTACATATTAAAATCTAGGCAGTATATAAAAAATCGTACATATTAAAATCTAGGGAGTATATAAAAAATTGTACAGATTAAAATCTAGGGAGTATATAAAAAATCGTACATATTAAAATCTAGGGAGTATATAAAAAATTATACATATTAAAATCTAGGGAGTATATAAAAAATCGTACATATTAAACTCTAGGGATTATATAAAAAATTATACATATTAAAATCTAGGGAGTATATAAAAAATCGTACATATTAAAATCTAGGGAGTGTATAAAAATTATACATATTAAAATCTAGGGAGTATATAAAAAATCATACATATTAAAATCTAGGGAGTATATAAAAAATGATACATATTAAAATCTAGGGAATGTATAAAAAATTGTACATATTAAAATCTAGGGAGTATATAAAAAATCGTACATCTTAAAATCTAGGGAGTATATAAAAAGTTGTACATATTAAAATCTAGGGAGTATATAAAAAATCGTACATATTAAAATCTAGGGAGTATATAAAAAATTGTACATATTAAAATCCAGGGAGTATATAAAAAATTATACATATTAAAATCTAGGGAGTATATAAAAAATCGTACATATTAAAATCTAGGGAGTATATAAAAAATTGTACATATTAAAATTTAGGGAGTATATAAAAATCGTACATATTAAAATCTAGGGAGTATATAAAAAATTGTACATATTAAAATCTAGGGAGTATATAAAAAATCGTACATATTAAAATCTAGGGAGTATATAAAAATTATACAGATTAAAATCTAGGGAGTATATAAAAAATCGTACATCTTAAAATCTAGGGAGTATATAAAAAATTATACATATTAAAATCTAGGGAGTATATAAAAATCGTACATATTAAAATCTAGGGAGTATATAAAAAATCGTACATATTAAAATCTAGGGAGTATATAAAAAATCATACATATTAAAATCTAGGGAGTGTATAAAAATTATACATATTAAAATCTAGGGAGTATATAAAAAATCATACATATTAAAATCTAGGGAGTATATAAAAAATGATACATATTAAAATTTAGGGAATGTATAAAAAATTGTACATATTAAAATCTAGGGAGTATATAAAAAATCGTACATCTTAAAATCTAGGGAGTATATAAAAAATTATACATATTAAAATCTAGGGAGTATATAAAAAATCGTACATATTAAAATCTAGGGAGTATAAAAAATAGTACATATTAAAATCTAGGGAGTATATAAAAAATCATACATATTAAAATCTAGGGAGTGTATAAAAAATTATACATATTAAAATCTAGGGAGTATATAAAAAATTGTACATATTAAAATCTAGGGAGTATATAAAAAGTACATATTAAAATCTAGGGAGTGTATAAAAAATTATACATATTAAAATCTAGGGAGTATATAAAAAATTGTACATATTAAAATCTAGGGAGTATATAAAAAATCGTACATATTAAAATGTAGGGAGTATATAAAAAATCATACATATTAAAATCTAGGGAGTATATAAAAAATTATACATATTAAAATGTAGGGAGTATATAAAAAATCGTACATATTAAAATCTAGGGAGTATATAAAAAATCATACATATTAAAATCTAGGGAGTATATAAAAAGTTGTACATATTACAATCTAGGGAGTGTATAAAAAATGATACATATTAAAATCTAGGGAGTATATAAAAAATTATACATATTAAAATCTAGCGAGTGTATAAAACATTATACATATTAAAATCTAGGGAGTATATAAAAAATTGTACATATTAAAATCTAGGGAGTATATAAAAAATCGTACATATTAAAATCTAGGGAGTGTATAAAAAATTATACATATTAAAATCTAGGGAGTATATAAAAAATCGTACATATTAAAATCTAGGGAGTTTATAAAAATTATACATATTAAAATCTAGGGAGTATATAAAAAATCATACATATTAAAATCTAGGGAGTATATAAAAAATTATACAAATTAAAATCTAGGGAATGTATAAAAAATTATACATATTAAAATCTAGGGAGTATATAAAAAATTGTACATATTAAAATCTAGGGAGTATATAAAAAATCGTACATATTAAAATCTAGGGAGTATATAAAAAATCGTACATATTACACTCTAGGGAGTATATAAAAAATCATACATATTAAAATCTAGGGAGTATATAAAAAATCGTACATATTAACATCCAGAGTGTATATAAAAAATCGTACATATCAAAATCTAGGGAGTATATAAAAAATCATACATATTAAAATCTAGGGAGTATATAAAAATCGTACATATTAAAATCTAGGGAGTATATAAAAAATTATACATATTAAAATCTAGGGAGTATATAAAAAATCGTACATATTAAAATCTAGGGAGTATATAAAAAGTTGTACATATTAAAATCTAGGGAGTATAAAAAAAATCGTACATATTAAAATCTAGGGAGTATATAAAAAATTGTACATATTAAAATCCAGGGAGTATATAAAAAATTATACATATTAAAATCTAGGGAGTATATAAAAAATCGTACATATTAAAATCTAGGGAGTATATAAAAAATAGTACATATTAAAATTTAGGGAGTATATAAAAATCGTACATATTAAAATCTAGGGAGTAAATAAAAAATTGTACATATTAAAATCTAGGGAGTATATAAAAAATCGTACATATTAAAATCTAGGGAGTATATAAAAAATTATACAGATTAAAATCTAGGGAGTATATAAAAAATCGTACATATTAAAATCTAGGGAGTATATAAAAAATTATACATATTAAAATCTAGGGAGTATATAAAAAATCGTACATATTAAAATCTAGGGAGTATATAAAAAATTATACATATTAAAATCTAGGGAGTATATAAAAAATCGTACATATTAAAATCTAGGGAGTATATAAAAAATCGTACATATTAAAATCTAGGGAGTATATAAAAAATCGTACATATTAAAATCTAGGGAGTTTATAAAAATTATACATATTAAAATCTAGGGAGTATATAAAAAATCATACATATTAAAATCTAGGGAGTATATAAAAAATGATACATATTAAAATCTAGGGAATGTATAAAAAATTATACATATTAAAATCTAGGGAGTATATAAAAAATTGTACATATTAAAATCTAGGGAGTATATAAAAAATCGTACATATTAAAATCTAGGGAGCATATAAAAAATCGTACATATTAAAATCTAGGGAGTATATAAAAAATCGTACATATTAAAATCTAGGGAGTTTATAAAAATTATACATATTAAAATCTAGGGAGTATATAAAAAATCATACATATTAAAATCTAGGGAGTATATAAAAAAATATACATATTAAAATCTAGGGAATGTATAAAAAATTATACATATTAAAATCTAGGGAGTATATAAAAAATTGTACATATTAAAATCTAGGGAGTATATAAAAAATCGTACATATTAAAATCTAGGGAGTATATAAAAAATCGTACATATTACACTCTAGGGAGTATATAAAAAATCATACATATTAAAATCTAGGGAGTATATAAAAAATCGTACATATTAACATCCAGAGTGTATATAAAAAATCGTACATATCAAAATCTAGGGAGTATATAAAAAATCATACATATTAACATCTAGGGAGTATATAAAAAATCGTACATATTAAAATCTAGGGAGTATATAAAAAATTATACATATTAAAATCTAGGGAGTATATAAAAAATCGTACATATTAAAATCTAGGGAGTATATAAAAAGTTGTAGATATTAAAATCTAGGGAGTATAAAAAAAATCGTACATATTAAAATCTAGGGAGTATATAAAAAATTGTACATATTAAAATCCAGGGAGTATATAAAAAATTATACATATTAAAATCTAGGGAGTATATAAAAAATCGTACATATTAAAATCTAGGGAGTATATAAAAAATAGTACATATTAAAATTTAGGGAGTATATAAAAATCGTACATATTAAAATCTAGGGAGTATATAAAAAATTGTACATATTAAAATCTAGGGAGTATATAAAAAATCGTACATATTAAAATCTAGGGAGTATATAAAAAATTATACAGATTAAAATCTAGGGAGTATATAAAAAATCGTACATATTAAAATCTAGGGAGTATATAAAAAATTATACATATTAAAATCTAGGGAGTATATAAAAAATCGTACATATTAAAATCTAGGGAGTATATAAAAAATTATACATATTAAAATCTAGGGAGTATATAAGAAATCGTACTTATTAAAATCTAGGGAGTGTATAAAAATTATACATATTAAAATCTAGGGAGTATATAAAAAATCATACATATTAAAATCTAGGGAGTATATAAAAAATGATACATATTAAAATCTAGGGAATGTATAAAAAATTATACATATTAAAATCTAGGGAGTATATAATAAAATTGTACATATTAAAATCTAGGGAGTATATAAAAAATCGTACATATTAAAATCTAGGGAGTATATAAAAAATCGTACATATTAAAATCTAGGGAGTATATAAAAAATTATACATATTAAAATCTAGGGATACATATTAAAATCTAGGGAGTATATAAAAAAACGTACATATTAAAATCTAGGGAGTATATAAAAAATCGTACATATTAAAATCTAGGGAGTATATAAAAAATCGTACATATTAAAATCTAGGGAGTATATAAAAAATCATACATATTAAAATCTAGGGAGTATATAAAAAATCGTACATATTAAAATCTAGGGAGTATATAAAAAATCGTACATATTAAAATCTAGGGAGTATATAAAAAATCATACATATTAAAATCTAGGGAGTATATAAAAAATCGTACATATTAAAATCCAGGGAGTATATTAAAAATCATACATATTAAAATCTAGGGAGTATATAAAAAATCGTACATATTTAAATCTAGGGAGTATATAAAAAGTTGTACATATTAAAATCATAGGGAGTATATAAAAAATCGTACATCTTTAAATCTAGGGAGTATATAAAAAATTATACATATTAAAATCTAGGGAGTATATAAAAAATCGTACATATTAAAATCTAGGGAGTATAAAAAATAGTACATAATAAAATCTAGGGAGTATATAAAAAATCATACATATTAAAATCTAGGGAGTGTATAAAAAATTATACATATTAAAATCTAGGGAGTATATAAAAAATTGTACATATTAAAATCTAGGGAGTATATAAAAAGTTGTACATATTAAAATCTAGGGAGTGTATAAAAAATTATACATATTAAAATCTAGGGAGTATATGAAAAATTGTACATATTAAAATCTAGGGAGTATATAAAAAATCGTACATATTAAAATCTAGGGAGTATATAAAAAATCATACATATTAAAATCTAGGGAGTATATAAAAAATTATACATATTAAAATGTAGGGAGTATATAAAAAATCGTACATATTAAAATCTAGGGAGTATATAAAAAATCATACATATTAAAATCTAGGGAGTATATAAAAAGTTGTACATATTACAATCTAGGGAGTGTATAAAAAATTATACATATTAAAATCTAGGGAGTATATAAATAATTATACATATTAAAATCTAGCGAGTGTATAAAACATTATACATATTAAAATCTAGGGAGTATATAAAAAATTGTACATATTAAAATCTAGGGAGTATATAAAAAATCGTACATATTAAAATCTAGGGAGTGTATAAAAAATTATACATATTAAAATCTAGGGAGTATATAAAAAATCGTACATATTAAAATCTAGGGAGTGTATAAAAATTATACATATTAAAATCTAGGGAGTATATAAAAAATCATACATATCAAAATCTAGGGAGTATATAAAAAATTATACATATTAAAATCTAGGGAATGTATAAAAAATTATACATATTAAAATCTAGGGAGTATATAAAAAATTGTACATATTAAAATCTAGGGAGTATATAAAAAATCGAACATATTAAAATCTAGGGAGTATATAAAAAATCGTACATATTAAACTCTAGGGAGTATATAAAAAATCATACATATTTAAATCTAGGGAGTATATAAAAAATCGTACATATTAACATCCAGAGTGTATATAAACAATCGTACATATCAAAATCTAGGGAGTATATAAAAAATCATACATATTAACATCTAGGGAGTATATAAAAAATCGTACATATTAAAATCTAGGGAGTATATAAAAAATTATACATATTAAAATCTAGGGAGTATATAAAAAATCGTACATATTAAAATCTAGGGAGTATATAAAAAGTTGTACATATTAAAATCTAGGGAGTATAAAAAAAATCGTACATATTAAAATCTAGGGAGTATATAAAAAATACTACATATTAAAATCCAGGGAGTATATAAAAAATCATACATATTAAAATCTAGGGAGTATATAAAAAATCGTACATATTAAAATCTAGGGAGTATATAAAAAGTTGTACATATTAAAATCTAGGGAGTATATAAAAATCGTACATCTTAAAATGTAGGGAGTATATAAAAAATTATACATATTAAAATCTAGGAAGTATATAAAAAATCGTACATATTAAAATCTAGGGAGTATAAAAAATAGTACATATTAAAATCTAGGGAGTATATAAAAAATCGTACATATTAAAATCTAGGGAGTATATAAAAAATTATACAGATTAAAATCTAGGGAGTATATAAAAAATCGTACATATTAAAATCTAGGGAGTATATAAAAAATTATACATATTAAAATCTAGGGAGTATATAAAATATCGTACATATTAAAATCTAGGGAGTATATATAAAATTATACATATAAAAATCTAGGGAGTATATAAAAAATCGTACATATTAAAATCTAGGGAGTGTATAAAAATTATACATATTAAAATCTAGGGAGTATATAAAAAATCATACATATTAATATCTAGGGAGTATATAAAAAATGATACATATTAAAATCTAGGGAATGTATAAAAAATTATACATATTAAAATCTAGGGAGTATATAAAAAATTGTACATATTAAAATCTAGGAAGTATATAAAAAATCGTACATATTAAAATCTAGGGAGTATATAAAAAATCGTACATATTAAAATCTAGGGAGTATATAAAAAATTATACATATTAAAATCTAGGGATACATATTAAAATCTAGGGAGTATTTAAAAAAACGTACATATTAAAATCTAGGGAGTATATAAAAAATCGTACATATTAAAATCTAGGGAGTATATAAAAAATCGTACATATTAAAATCTAGGGAGTATATAAAAAATCATACATATTAAAATCTAGGGAGTATATAAAAAATCGTACATATTAAAATCTAGGGAGTATATAAAAATCGTACATATTAAAATCTAGGGAGTATATAAAAAATCATACATATTAAAATCTAGGGAGTATATAAAAAATCGTACATATTAAAATCCAGGGAGTATATAAAAAATCATACATATTAAAATCTAGGGAGTATATAAAAAATCGTACATATTAAAATCTAGGGAGTATATAAAAAGTTGTACATATTAAAATCTAGGGAGTATATAAAAAATCGTACATCTTAAAATCTAGGGAGTATATAAAAAATTATACATATTAAAATCTAGGGAGTATATAAAAAATCGTACATATTAAAATCTAGGGAGTATAAAAAATAGTACATATTAAAATCTAGGGAGTATATAAAAAATCATACATATTAAAATTTAGGGAGTGTATAAAAAATTATACATATTAAAATCTAGGGAGTATATAAAAAATTGTACATATTAAAATCTAGGGAGTATATAAAAAGTTGTACATATTAAAATCTAGGGAGTGTATAAAAAATTATACATATTAAAATCTAGGGAGTATATAAAAATTGTACATATTAAAATCTAGGGAGTATATAAAAAATCGTACATATTAAAATCTAGGGAGTATATAAAAAATCATACATATTAAAATCTAGGGAGTATATAAAAAATTATACATATTAAAATGTAGGGAGTATATAAAAAATCGTACATATTAAAATCTAGGGAGTATATAAAAAATCATACATATTAAAATCTAGGGAGTATATAAAAGTTGTACATATTACAATCTAGGGAGTGTATAAAAAATTATACATATTAAAATCTAGGGAGTATATAAAAAATTATACATATTAACATCTAGCGAGTGTATGAAACATTATACATATTAAAATCTCGGGAGTATATAAAAAATTGTACATATTAAAATCTAGGGAGTATATAAAAAATCGTACATATTAAAATCTAGGGAGTGTATAAAAAATTATACATATTAAAATCTAGGGAGTATATAAAAAATCGTACATATTAAAATCTAGGGAGTGTATAAAAATTATACATATTAAAATCTAGGGAGTATATAAAAAATCATACATATTAAAATCTAGGGAGTATATAAAAAATTATACATATTAAAATCTAGGGAATGTATAAAAAATTATACATATTAAAATCTAGGGAGTATATAAAAAATTGTACATATTAAAATCTAGGGAGTATATAAAAAATCGTACATATTAAAATCTAGGGAGTATATAAAAAATCGTACATATTAAACTCTAGGGAGTATATAAAAAATCATACATATTAAAATCTAGGGAGTATATAAAAAATCGTACATATTAACATCCAGAGTGTATATAAACAATCGTACATATCAAAATCTAGGGAGTATATAAAAAATCGTACATATTAACATCTAGGGAGTATATAAAAAATCGTACATATTAAAATCTAGGGAGTATATAAAAAGTTGTACATATTAAAATCTAGGGAGTATATAAAAACCGTACATATTAAAATCTAGGGAGTATATAAAAAGTTGTACATATTAAAATCTAGGGAGTATAAAAAAAAATCGTACATATTAAAATCTAGGGAGTATATAAAAAATCGTACATATTAACATCTAGGGAGTATATAAAAAAATAGTACATATTAAAATTTAGGGAGTATATAAAAATCGTACATATTAAAATCTAGGGAGTATATAAAAAATTGTACATATTAAAATCTAGGGAGTATATAAAAAATCGTACATATTAAAATCTAGGGAGTATATAAAAAATTATACAGATTAAAATCTAGGGAGTATATAAAAAATCGTACATATTAAAATCTAGGGAGTATATAAAAAATTATACATATTAAAATCTAGGGAGTATATAAAAAATCGTACATATTAAAATCTAGGGAGTATAAAAAATAGTACATATTAAAATCTAGGGAGTATATAAAAAATCGTACATATTAAAATCTAGGGAGTATATAAAAAATTATACAGATTAAAATCTAGGGAGTATATAAAAAATCGTACATATTAAAATCTAGGGAGTATATAAAAAATTATACATATTAAAATCTAGGGAGTATATAAAAAATCGTACATATTAAAATCTAGGGAGTATATATAAAATTATACATATAAAAATCTAGGGAGTATATAAAAAATCGTACATATTAAAATCTAGGGAGTGTATAAAAATTATACATATTAAAATCTAGGGAGTATATAAAAAATCATACATATTAAAATCTAGGGAGTATATAAAAAATGATACATATTAAAATCTAGGGAATGTATAAAAAATTATACATATTAAAATCTAGGGAGTATATAAAAAATTGTACATATTAAAATCTAGGAAGTATATAAAAAATCGTACATATTAAAATCTAGGGAGTATATAAAAAATCGTACATATTAAAATCTAGGGAGTATATAAAAAATTATACATATTAAAATCTAGGGATACATATTAAAATCTAGGGAGTATTTAAAAAAACGTACATATTAAAATCTAGGGAGTATATAAAAAATCGTACATATTAAAATCTAGGGAGTATATAAAAAATCGTACATATTAAAATCTAGGGAGTATATAAAAAATCATACATATTAAAATCTAGGGAGTATATAAAAAATCGTACATATTAAAATCTAGGGAGTATATAAAAAATCGTACATATTAAAATCTAGGGAGTATATAAAAAATCATACATATTAAAATCTAGGGAGTATATAAAAAATCGTACATATTAAAATCCAGGGAGTATATAAAAAATCATACATATTAAAATCTAGGGAGTATATAAAAAATCGTACATATTAAAATCTAGGGAGTATATAAAAAGTTGTACATATTAAAATCTAGGGAGTATATAAAAAATCGTACATCTTAAAATCTAGGGAGTATATAAAAAATTATACATATTAAAATCTAGGGAGTATATAAAAAATCGTACATATTAAAATCTAGGGAGTATAAAAAATAGTACATATTAAAATCTAGGGAGTATATAAAAAATCGTACATCTTAAAATCTAGGGAGTATATAAAAAATTATACATATTAAAATCTAGGGAGTATATAAAAAATCGTACATATGTAAATCTAGGGAGTATATAAAAAATCGTACATATTAAAATCTAGGGAGTATATAAAAAATCATACATATTAAAATCTAGGGAGTATATAAAAAATTATACATATTAAAATCTAGGGAGTATATAAAAAATTGTACATATTAAAATCTAGGGAGTATATAAAAAGTTGTACATATTAAAATCTAGGGAGTGTATATAAAAAGTATACATATTAAAATCTAGGGAGTATATAAAAAATTGTACATATTAAAATCTAGGGAGTATATAAAAAATCGTACATATTAAAATCTAGGGAGTATATAAAAAATTATACATATTAAAATCTAGGGAGTATATAAAAAATTATACATATTAAAATGTAGGGAGTATATAAAAAATCGTACATATTAAAATCTAGGGAGTATATAAAAAATCATACATATTAAAATCTAGGAGGTATATAAAAAGTTGTACATATTAAAATCTAGGGAGTGTATAAAAAATCATACATATTAAAATCTAGGGAGTATATAAAATATTATACATATTAAAATCTAGGGAATGTATAAAAAATTATACATATTAAAATCTAGGGAGTATATACAAAATTGTACATATTAAAATCTAGGGAGTATATAAAAAATCGTACATATTAAAATCTAGGGAGTATATAAAAAATCATACATATTAAAATCTAGGGAGTATATTAAAATCGTACATATTAAAATCTAGGGAGTATATAAAAAGTTGTACATATTAAAATCTAGGTAGTATATAAAAAATCGTACATATCAAAATCTAGGGAGTATATAAAAAGTTGTACATATTAAAATAAAGGGAGTATATAAAAAGTTGTACATATTAAAATCTAGGGAGTATATAAAAGTTGTACATATTTAAATCTAGGGAGTATATAAAAAATTATACATATTAAAATCTAGGGAGTATATAAAAAATTATACATATTAAAATCTAGGGAGTATATAAAAGTTGTACGTATTAAAATCTAGGGAGTATATAAAAAGTTGTACATATTAAAATCTAGGGAGTATATAAAAAATCATACATATTAAAATCTAGGGAGTATATAAAAAATCGTACAGATTAAAATCTAGGGAGTATATAAAAAGTTGTACATATTAAAATCTAGGGAGTATATAAAAAATCGTACATATTAAAATCTAGGGAGTATATAAAAAATCGTACATATCAAAATCTAGGGAGTATATAAAAAATTATACATATTAAAATCTAGGGAGTCTATAAAAAATCGTACATATTAAAATCTAGGGAGTATATAAAAAATCATACATATTAAAATCTAGAGAGTATATTAAAATCGTACATATTAAAATCTAGGGAGTATATAAAAAATCGTACATATTAAAATCTAGGGAGTATATAAAAAATTGTACATATTAAAATCTAGGGAGTATATAAAAAATCGTACATATTAAAATCTAGGGAGTATATAAAAAATTATACATATTAAAATCTAGGGAGTATATAAAAAGTTGTACATATTAAAATCTAGGTAGTATATAAAAAATCGTACATATCAAAATCTAGGGAGTATATAAAAAGTTGTACATATTAAAATAAAGGGAGTATATAAAAAGTTGCACATATTAAAATCTAGGGAGTATATAAAGTTGTACATATTTAAATCTAGGGAGTATATAAAAAATTGTACATATTAAAATCTAGGGAGTATATAAATAATTATACATATTAAAATCTAGGGAGTATATAAAAGTTGTACGTATTAAAATCTAGGGAGTATATAAAAAGTTGTACATATTAAAATCTAGGGAGTATATAAAAAATCATACATATTAAAATCTAGGGAGTATATAAAAAATCGTACATATTAAAATCTAGGGAGTATATAAAAAAACGTACATATTAAAATCTAGGGAGTATATAAAAGGTTCTCCAAAATAGTAACTCTCTTGAGACCTCCACCCCCACCCCCCACAAAAGCCATTCTTGGACATACAAAATTGTGCATGCCACTTTTGCCTTTTAAATAGATTGCCCGGTGTAGGATTTACAGTCCATCCGTCAAACTTTTTACACACCAAGTGAAGCAGATGGCTGGATTAAGTGGGCATTAGCTACTCAATGGGAGTATGATGCTCCCTCCCACTGACAGAAATGAGCCCCTAAGCAACTGCTCTACACCAATTTGAGCAATTACTCATGGTAATTGCATCATATCCCGTGTTTTGCCACCACCTTTCATAGGTGCTGGAGTGTCCTCTCCAGAGCACAGTACCTGATCAAGATGTTAGGGGGTCAATCTATTGCCCATGCAGCAGGCCCCTCTTTTCACATGGTCAGTGCTATCCAAGGGAAGGAGAGGGGCCATGCAGTTTAGATACTAATGATGTACCAGAAATCACAGAGCGAAGATGCAGACAAACTGACGCCAGATTTAACCTTGAGGTTGATTCTCAAAGTCTCAACACTGATGGGTGAACTGTGAGACAACGGTGGTTTGAAATCTGAGTTTTCCTTCTCCTCGATGGTCGAGCACCATTTACCTGGAGTTACTGGTTTTAAGGCGCTAGTTATTTGCCTGATGCACTCACTCCTGTCAGCAAAACAGGTCAGCCGAACTTAATGACTAAGCCAAATATGAAGACCAGGAATAGGATGAGATTGTCATAGGCTATAAATTTTAGCATGTCTTGAGAGTATTTTTTTAGGAAAGTGGGAGTTCATCTCCACTTCCACTTCCGGCAATATAGCAACCTGTCTTATATCTACAGATGCATTTATACATTTTTTCTTTCTCTTTCTCACCATTTTCTTCACTTTCCTCTTTCTTTCTATTCTTTCTTCATTTTTCCTACTTGAACATAAGAACAGTACATATTAATACAAACATATTATGTAATGATGATTATTTACACGACATATTTTAATATTATTTTAAAATTATTTTATATTATATTTTTGATTTATTACTTTATTTTTATTTTTATTATCTACATACATACATACATATTTTCATTTGTATGGCCGATTATGCACCTAAAAGTTAACTTCCTGAACGATTCCCATATTACTATATTACAGTGTATATATATATATATATATATATATATATATATATATATATATATATATATATATATATATATATTGCAAAAATGGTAATTAGTAAAAACCTGAAGAAAGGGCTCAATACTATTGCAAAGCAAATATATATTTTTTTTTATTACTATTTTATCTGCTTAGTTACACATGTTTTGGTTACCGAATCGTATCAACAATCCAGTAACTTTATCAAACTTTACAGAAATGATTATTATGAGTAGAAAAACAATAGGAAGCATAAAAAAAGAGGGAAAAAGAATTTCAATTCTAATTCGACAACAATTAAGTTTTAAGATTTAAGAAACATTGGAAAGTGATAAGGTTCGAGGGGGAGTTTAAAATATTCAACCAAACACGGATAGGAATAGGAGGGGGGAGAGAGAGAAAGAGAGAGAGAGAGAAAGGGTGGAAAAGAAAGTCAGTTTTCTGCATCTCAGGACCTGTGGCCATTTTGAGTAGCTGTCTACTACTTTCAGTTTCAGGTAGTAGAAGTTCTCTACTGGTCCCACGTAGTCAATGTGGATCCTAGACCACGGTTGTTCAGCTTTAGACCAGGGTTTATGCATTATAGGGGGTGCCTTGGCAGCCAAAGAACAGCCTTTGCATGTTTCCCTCATGTTGGTAATGTCTTGGTCCATATATGTCCAGTAGACAAAACTTTTCATAAGGCTTTTCATCCGTTTGTTCCTGAATGACCAATGTGAAAAATTGTAAACAGAAAAAAATGTTTGAAACGGTATCCTCCAGTATTAATTTCTGCTTTGTGGTTTGGATGAAATTGTCATTCATGGCTACTGCCTTAATTTCTTGGAGTGATACCGGCAGTTTGCGGATAATATTGTTAATCATAGTTTTCAATTCGTTATTAATATGTAGCATTAATATATATTACAGAGTCTTTGAGAGTTTCCATTTGGGCAGGAATTAGTCTTGACAGACCGTCCGCATGTGCAAGTGGTTTCAAGGAGAGAAATTCTTGTGTAAAATCGTAATTTAGAAGAATCGTTCCCCATCATCAAAAAAAAAAACAAAAAAAAACAGATAAAATCATTATAACAAAAATCATGCACAAATTTCAAGCCAAAATAAATAATAAAAAAACTAGGTCACACACGCAAAAATTCTTTCCTTGTAAAAATAATAACTTCTCCCTCAGTCGAACAATGTACAACATCGGAGCCGATGCGTATTTCGCTACAGGTGTAGCATTCGTATACGTCCGCCCTTTTTCTTTATACTTTTTAATATATCAAATAACTCCTGAAATTGATTGTTATTAATTTCATGGTGCATGTTTAATTCATGGTTAAAATAATTGTTTTGACTTTTATCTTCAATGAAAGAAATTTTTTCACTACACAAAAACTTTCGATTCCATGGGAATCGGAATCGTACTTGGTATTGGAATCATTAATCAACATTTTCCTGGAATCGGAATCAAAAAATATTTAGGAATCGTCCCAACACTAATGAAAATCTCGTTTCTATTGATTCACTGAATCGGTAAGAATGATTTTGCTAAAGTCAGAAATATCAGAATTAGAGTAGACAGCTTTTGAAAGAAATAACCTCAAAGTTAAAATTGTAGCTATATTCATCGATAAAGTTGAAGTTTTGTGACTTGTTTCTTTGGTGATTTATTCAAATGGACTCAGTAATTGCTAATACGAGGTGCCGTCAATAAGTTTCCAGACTTTTTTTGTACAAGCATTTAAAATTGTCATAGAATCTTGATAATTCAGTATGTTATTGCTGTACATCTTATGAGATGACTGACCAATATTTATGATTTCAGGTTCAAATGAACAGCTACAGCAGAAATAGGAATTCACCCTACTAAAGCCTGATTGTCACAGCTGATGAATTTCAAAAATGCAATCTGGAAGTGAGGACACTTTAGAAGAACAATATGCAATAAAATTCTGTTTTAAGCTTAAAGAAATGCCGCAAAAACGTATAGAATTCAGACCACTTTTGGACCATTTTATATGAATCGAGCATCATTTTTTTAGTGGCATAAGAGATACAAGGAAGGTAGGGAGTCTGTGAGGGATGGTGAGAGGTGTCGAAGGTGTAAGGAAGTTCTAACATCAGAGTTGATTGACCAAATAAAGAATTTCATGGATAAGCACTAGCATTACAAATTGACTTTTTATTTTTAGATAATTGTTATTTTATCAACTTACATGAAAAGAGCTATGTAAAAAATGCTTAAAACCGTTTGAATTATGCAAATACCATCAGTAGTTCAAAAGTTATGTGAATTTTAAGTGCCAAAATTTAGACTTTTTAGAAAAAGTGGACTAAATTATGGATCTTAACTTTTAAGAAATTCGGTAATTTCGCCACCATTTATTTTTCAAGCTATTCTCATGAAACTTGGTACGCTTATGTACAATTGTGTGCTCTTTCTGATTATGTAGTCAAATCTGATGTAGCTCTTTACCATAAGCCATGAATTATAAATTAAGATGTACAAATTTCAATTTTTTTTAAAACTGGCGCATGGTATGATAATACAGTGGGTGTCTATTCATGAAAAAAACTAAGTATTATAGTGGTATTTAAATATAGCTTTATTGAGAGCAGGCATTTTCCTGCATCCTCACCAAAGGAGAGCATTCATGGTCGGTATTTACTACTCCCCTCAAAGAAAAAAAATTGAGTAGATATGAATTAATCTCAGAAATAAACGGAAGAAAATTTTTCATATAGATTTTAGATTTCTGTATGGAAATTCCCATAGTCGACCAGAACTTATGCATTTTGGGACCAGTCCAATTTTCAATTTTGTAGATCCTCTCTAACTTACCCAAAATATACCCCTATTTTCTGAGATGCAACCATAAATCGTATTCTATATGAATTCTTAATGTAGCTTTCACAGTACCAGGAATCCTGATAAACAACAACTATATATTTACCAGTTGATGGTAATTGTTGCAATATTTTGGACATAGTAATGGGGTATGATCCCACACAGTCGGACGATTCTATTTATAAACGATGCTGCTAAGAACTGACGAATCAAATTAATTCACGTTCTGCTACAAGCCAATCAGAAACTCGAATTGCTTCATAAATATTAAACCTTTTCTGGAGCAATTTCACATGTTCTTTCCTGAGTTTCGACACGGTAAGAATATTTTGTTCTGTGGAACTGTCTACTACAAACAAGTCACCTTCCAGGACTTGTGTGTAACAGCGAACCATCTGAAACTGTTCTGGAACTCAAAATGGCTTACACTTCTACAGATTATGCGCCCAGCGTGCGTCTTTATTTTGATGGATCCGAATCAAAATTCGAATTGTGGCAAGTTAAATTTCTGGGATATCTACGAATCCAAAAGCTACACAAAGTACTACAAACACAACCTGAAAACAGAAACGACCCCGACTTCATTGAAAAGAACGCAACTGTCTTTGCGGAATTAATACAGTGTTTAGATGACTGAAGTCTATCACTGGTAATGAGAGAAGCCCTGGACGACAGCTGCAAAGCATTAAACATATTGAGAGAGCATTATTTATCGAAAGGAAAACCCAAAATTATTTCTTTATACACTGAACTGACCTAATCACAAGAGTTTCCAATGTAGATACAGGACTCAAAATAGCGACTACATTAAAAATGTAGAGAGCTCTGTTAGCGAACATACATTTTTATTTTCGTGTACATTTGATGCGTCAACAAGCAATAATAATTTTCTTGTCGATTGTGGGGCCACGGCACATGTGATTACAAAGGAATCTGATTTTATCAATTTTGATCCCAACTTTAAGCCACAAAATCATTTTGGAGAACTAGCTGACGGGAGTCGAGTCAATGATATCGTTTTGAAAAGATGCAATGCGAAAATCTCGCTAAAGAACAATAAAGGTGAATTGTATTTCTGTATTCTAGAAAACACTCTTCTAATCCCAAAATTTAAACAAAATATATTTTCTGTACAAGCTGCCACAAAACCAGGTGCAAATATAAACTTTAGCCCCAATAAATCAAAACTGGTATACCCGAATGGAACTGTATTCGACATTAAAGAAAATGGAAGACTATATTATTTAAATAGCATAGTCCCATCAAAAACCGCCTGCCATGATCTACAGAAATGGCATAAAATTCTTGGACACTGCAATATTCCTTATATCAAAAAATTGCTGACTGTAGTTGATGGAATGCAAATACAAACATCAAAAACCTTCAACTGCAACGTCTGTACGCAAGGGAAAATGACAAACTATCAAAACAAGATACCAGACAAAAAGGCCAAAAAAAAAATCCTATCAATGGTGCATTGTGACTTGAACGGTCCCGTAGAACCGATGGCCAGAGAACATTATAGATATGTGTTGAATTTCGTAGATGACCATTCAGGTTTAATAATGGTTTACTTTTTAAAGAACAAATCTGATACCCTGCTAGCAACTAAGAAATATCTAGGCGACATGGCCCCCTACGGTGAAATCAAGTGTATTCGCACTGACAACGGTACGGAATTCACCAATAAAGACTTTGAACTTTTACTAATTAACCATCATATCAGGCATGAAACATCAGCTCCTAGATTGCCACACCAAAACGGGACTGCTGAACGTGCGTGGCGGACACTTTTTGAAATGGCAAGATGCCTACTCATTGAATCAAAACTCCCTAAAAACCTCTGGACGTATGCACTTATGGCAGCAGCCTATATTATGCAACAGGTGCTTTAACAAAACACTATCTAAAACTCCATATGAATCTTTCTGCGGTAAAAAACCAAATTTAAGCAGAATGCATATATTTGGTTCAACTTGCTTCGCATATATAGAGAAAAAGAGTAAATTGAATATTAAAGCCAACAGAGGTATATTTCTTGGATACGATAAAAACAGTCCAGCCAATTTAATATTTTTTCCCGAAAAAAAATAAAATAAAAAGAATCGGTGTGTAAAATTCACAGACACGTTTAATTGTAAAGACGAAAACCCGTCATATGAAGAGGATGGAATTATATTCCCTCAAATAATTAGAACAAACGAAAACAATAAAAATGACGGAGACGAGTGTCCATGATGATGATGATGATGATAAAGTCGAGAGATATCCCAAAAGAAATAGAAGACGACCCGATGCTGCACTCTTTTTAAACAACAACTATAAATTCACCAGTTGATGGTAATTTTTGTCATTTCTATTCTGTCGTTTTACTGAAAATTCAACTATGTAAACAAAGAAATAAAACGGTAATTTTTTAACTTGTTTCCACCTTAACATTTAAAATGATTACTTTTTTAGGGTTATTATTTCAGCATGGTAGCATAAGTGCACAAGTACCTATTATTTGTTATATATTTGTTCTTTTGTGTCTTTTGTCTTTTTTTACCATTAAAAAACCCCAATTCTACCTTAAGTACAAGTAAGAAGTTATAAATACAATAACAGAAACTCATGTACTCAATACATTTTGTTGTTTTTTAACGCTTTTAGTACATGTGTACTAAAAGCGTTAAAAACAACAAAATAGTATTGTTTGGAAATCAACTTGAAAATAATTTTTTTTAATTGACAAACTCAGAATAAAAAATTAAACTGATTTTTCTTGTTTTGAAAGTAGAAAAACAGTTTTTTATTTTTAAGAGAATACAAATGAAACTCATTAATGTACTGACTTTAGTTAGCTGAGCGCTGGTCAGCGCATTAGCGCATAGCGAGCCGTTTTTCTCCGTTAAGCGGATTTGAATTTCTATAAAAGATAACATTTTAAAGAAATTTCTGCACAATTAATAATTATCAAATATTATCATATTATACATGAAAATAATTCTGAAACTATCATCCATATGAAAATGGATGATATATACCGATTTATCTTATCAATTTTGAAATATTCTTTGTCAACTTTGCAGGTCGTAACTTTGCTTTCTATGGTGGTAAAAATATAAATCAAAGTCCAGGAGAGATGGACTTCTATGTTTATATAACCTGTAAAATTTCAGCCATATCCAATCAAATTTGACCTTTGTATCCATATGAAATGTAAACATTGAAAATACAGTTTCCCTTTTTGCTGTTGTTATTTTTTACCGTTTTTTTTTTTTTTTTCATTTTTAACTTAGAGCATAAAGACATTATACACATAAAAGAAAAATAAATTAACATCATTGGAAAGGTTATTCAATTCCTTTTCCATCAATGTAATTCTTTAAAAAATTGACCCACAAATAAAAAAGATATGCCTTGTTGGAGCACATTAGGTATGTAATATTGCCGATGTCCACGAAAAATACAGCATATGCTTGTAATGCTATAAGGACCGTCATGTGTCTATAGAGACAGTAAGTACACAGTTTGATATCAGTGTGGGAACTGTACACACAATTATTTGCGAGGAACTGAAGATGCAGGAGATTTGTGCAAAGTTTGTCTCAAGGGTGCTCAGAGAAGATCCGAAAGAAAAATGTTGTCATGACAACAGGGAGATGGTCGAACTGATCAATTCAGAGCACTTAGTTCTTCATGCTCTGGTGACCTGCGATAAAAGCTGGATCTACCGCTATAACCCAGAAACAAAGAGACAGAGTTCCCAGTGGAAGCATACTGACTCTCCCAGACCCAGGAAGGCCAAACAGAGCAAATCCTCTCAGAAACTTATGATGATCCCTTTTTTTTTGACAGAACAAGCATGATCTATGTAGAAGCAAATAAACACAGATAACGGGAGTAGGGTTGAGGAGGGTTTATTCAACACGTGCGTACAGGTCGCGCCATATTTTTCGAAAAGTCCCGTTTACACCGTCACCGGTAGGGAAGTTAACTCTCTGTTGTGAAGAGTGTTCAAGGGACACAACTGGGTAGAGTTAACAATACTTCCCCCTTTTTCTTGTCTTCTAGATGACCACTGAAAAAGAAAGAAAAGAAAGAAAAAAAAATTATTTTTAAATATCCGTTTCTTTGGGTTCAGATACGAACTCAAGTATCTTAAATGAAGGGACTCCCTTCTTGGTTAAGCAATCAGCTACCTGTCCATTGGTGGGTATCCAAGAGAACTCTGCTATTTCTTTTCTTTCCAGCATTTCTCTCAAAATAGCCATCTCAATACGAAGCCTTTTATCTAGTATTTGGGTGGATGAATGCACAGAGTCAAAGAGACAGGAATTGTCAGTTTTGCAGATTATTTTTATATTTTCGGGTTCATCCTTCAATTGCAGTATTTCTAATAGTAGTTTCCTATAAAACAGACAGGCCTCCGACATGTCAACCATGGCTAGGGTTTCAGCAGCCAGTGTGCTTTTGACCACTCTTCTAATGCGCTTGGACTGCCAGGTTATTGGTGTATATTTGTGGTTATTGCCAACTAAAAAGATTATGTAACCACCTTGAGATCCTCCGTCTGTCAGGTTGGCGAATGAGGCATCACTAGGCAGCAATCTTGAGATGACTGAGATCTCCTAAATCAGGAATATCTACCTGGGATTTTTCTTTCTTGGCTTTCTTTACTACTCTATTGGCATGTTTTATGCATTCCACATTACTTTGTTTGAGGATGGAGCTTAATGCACTGACATCGTAGCTGAGATCAGGTCTGGTCTGGGTAGCCAGCCAGTTAAGTTGGCCGATAACTTGCCTGATTTCAGAAATTTCCGCTGTGGATATTTTGTCATTAATATTCCTGCCATTTTCCACTGGGATATATTTCAATTTCTTTACGTACTCATTCTGTCCAAGTTTAATATTTTCCCTATTCTGTTTAATGTCTAATCCTATGTACCGAAACTCTGCAGTTTCTTCAGATTTAACTGCAAATATTTGATGGATTTTGTCAATAACTTTTCTATGAAAAATCTCTGACCCTGCAAAGCAAAAATCATCCACATGGGTAGCAATTATCCCTTGCAATTTGTTTTCGAAATGCCATGTAAATATAGCCTGATCATATTTTGAAGCTATAGCTCCTGACTTCATCAATTCCTCCCTGAGTGTGAGATACCAGGATCTAGAGGCATCGGTCAGGCCATATACACATTTGGAGAGTTTCCAAATATAGCCTTGGGGTACATTAGCTTCTTTGGGAGGATTCAGATAAACCTGTCTTTCCAACTTCTTGCTTTGCAGAAAAATGCTGTTTTGATATCCATGGATTTACATACCCAATGGTTGGATGCCATTATAGCTAATGCTACACGTAAACCTTCTTTGGAGCATGTGGGAGAATCATTTCTTAGATTCTCAGCATCTTTATCCTGAAAACCTCGGGCGACAAGTCTGGCCTTGAATGTTTGGGAATTTTTGCTTGTGTAAATCCATCTGGTGGAGATTTTTGGTTGGCCCTGATCCGGTACTTGAACATAGACTTTATTTTTATCCCAGCTCTGAAGTTCCTTTTGTTTAGCTTCCTCTAGTTCCAGGCTATCGTCAGCAGAGGTGATCATTACTTCTTCCTCAGTGCAGGAATCATGGTGCTCTTCATTTTCTTCAGTCTCATCAGTTGCCAATCGGAAACTCCATGTTCAAAGTCCAACCAAAATGCTTCACCTTGTTCCATAACTACATTCATCAAATGTTTATTTCTGCCAGTGGCTTTGCCTGCTCTACTTATGACATTTAACTTCTTCCAGTCTGATTCTGTGTCGTTGGCAAGCTTGCATTTTATGATTTGTCCAGGTTTGGGAAGTTTGACTTTCCTGGTGGTGGTGTCGCATTTATTGGTTATGTCTTGAGTCTCCATAGTAGGGCGTTGTCCAGTGTTGTCTGCCATTTCTAAATTTTCTTCTAAAATGTTCTCTTCGAAGTTTGACACTCTTGGGGATCCTTCAGACTCTTGTTGGGTGCTCAATTCCTCGTTGTTGCCCTCATTGTGAGTCTGGTATGTTTCGGGGTAGAAAGTTAAACGAGACGGATGTACTCTAACATAGGTGCCGCCATGCTTGACAAGCACCTGTTTGTTTTCACACCCTATGACTGTCCCAGGGCCAAGCCACCTATCACACAAGTTCCTTTTGTAAAGAACAGCATCTCCATTTTTATAGGATTGGGTGATACCTGTTCTAACTTGGTGGCGGAGAGCTCGTCTAAGCTTTTCTGAAGATTCACTCGCTATGAAGTGTTTCCTGGCAGCATGCATAGCATTAAGATTATTTGCCACAATTTCACTGGTAGAGACACCTTCTAGTGCAGGGAGTTTGTCATTAAGAAAACCAGGTAGGTTGGGATTTCTGCCAAAAACGAGTTGGTTGGGACTATATCCATGGACACTTTGAAGTGTATTTTTGGCACTTACTGCCCACGCGAGAGCCACCTCGAAACTGCAATTTGTTTCTTCTAGGGTTTTCTTCACCATTTCCCCTAAAATCCCATTGTGCCTTTCATTTAGCCCATTACTCCATGGGCTTTCAGCAGCAGTGGTACGAACGACGATATTCATATTTTGTGCCATGTCCCTAAACGCCTGGTTGTTGAATTCTCTGCCATTGTCAGTGAGAATAAATCCAGGGGTACCAAAATAAGTAATCCAATTTTTGAAAATAGTATTAATAATATCGGAGCTCTCTTTACCCGGAATTTTAGCTGCAATACTGTACCTAGTACCATGATCAATAAGGTGTAATACTTTATTACCATTAATTTCTTTTATGTCCATGGCAATGCTCTCATTAAAATATGTTCCCAGTGAAAACCCCACGACAGGTCTGGGTTCAACCCTTTTGTATCTCATGCAAATTTCACAAGAATTGGGAATTTCCTGAAGTATCTTAATGAATTGCTTGTCTTTCATTCCGGTGCTCCTGACTAAGTCACATAGCTTTTTACCGCTAGGGTGACTAAATTGTCTATGAAGTTTGGTGGCGATTTTTATTTTTTCTTGCCTATTTTTGTTGGAAATTTCTTTGGTAAACAAAATATGTTTGAACTTACCTCGGTCTGGTGTAGGTTTTGTTATGGGAATGTGGTAGTGCCCTGAAGAAGTACATTGCAGTGGGATTTTTTTTCCAAACATGGTGACACTGTCGTTCTCGAAATTGAGGCTTGTGCCGGCTCTTTTCATCGACTTTTTGCTCAGTAAAAGCGGTATTTCGGCGTCCACCACGTCAGTGATAATACTGACTTCAATGCCAGCAATGACACATGGTAAAGTTGCTGTGTGAGTAGATTTAATGGTGTTCCCATCACCAAATTTGTAGTTTTTCCTTCCATCTCGAACTTTTATTTTTTGTTTTTCTGGCAGGGTTTCTAGAAAACACTCGAACCATTTTCTTCCACAAACTGTCCCAGACGCACCACTATCCAAGACAGCGGATCCGAGCGTTTCTCCCAAAAACGTGCTGGTGCTGCCATATTCTTCACGCTCGTTCATGAGGACGATGTTGGAAATGAGCAAGTGGCCTCCTTTGTCGGTCTTGTCAATTTCATCATACGGACAGTCGCGAATCCAGTGGTATTTACACCTACACTTGAAACAAACACCGCTGCTGCTGCTGTCGCTTTCAACCTTGTGGTTTGAATTTCTTTTGATGTTGTTGTTGTTGTTGTTGTAGTGGGTTGAATTTTGGTTGCGACCCCTACCCCATCTGCCAGCCCCACGACTGGTGAGACTGGCTGTTTTATCACCGTGGCGGCGGCCTCGACCACGACTACTGGTGTAGTAGGTGTTTTCAGTTTCGTCAGTGGTGAAAATAATGTCGGATTCGGTTTTCATAGCAACCGGAGGAGTTTTCGGCGGTGAATGAGTTTCAAAGTCATTAAGAATTTTTTTTAATTGTTTAAACATTTCTCCGAGTGTTAGTTCTCGAACGGTGGCTTTTATTAAGCGTTCGTTTTCGGGAGTGAGGTTGGCGCTTTTGAGAGCTCTGAACGCTAGGACCGGCTCGGGAAGAATTATGTTGAATTCTTTCAATTTGGCAATGTGGCGTTCAAATTCAATTAGAAATGTATCTATTGCCATACCGCTCTTTCTTCGGTGACTTTCGAATGCCTCGTACGCCCTAAATGCTGCCTGGTTTGCGTCTTCTAAAAAGAGGGTGTCCAACTTTTGATATACTATCTCCATTCCGTTTTCGGCATTGAGTAAAGTGATATCCAATTCAAGCAGCGCCTCTCTCGCTTTTCCTTCCAAGGACAAAAGCACGACAGGGGCCCGTTTTCTTTCATCTAAAGTAGTGGCTAGTTCCCATATGCGCATTTCTTTCTTCCAAGAATTATATTTTTCCGTGTTTAACGTTGGTAGGGGAATGTATTTAGAGGCCATGTTTTTTTTGTTTGTTAGTTTTGATACGCTCTGCTACCAATGTAGAAGCAAATAAACACAGATAACGGGAGTAGGGTTGAGGAGGGTTTATTCAACACGTGCGTACAGGTCGCGCCATATTTTTCGAAAAGTCCCGTTTACACCGTCGCCGGTAGGGAAGTTAACTCTCTGTTGTGAAGAGTGTTCAAGGGACACAACTGGGTAGAGTTAACAATCTACATGCACTGAGTTTCTACTGGGCAGACAATCAACAAGAAATGTTGAGGTTTTAAGAGAGTCCAGGAAGAGATCCCATCAGAAGAGGCCAGCACTTGGTGGCATTTCCATTAGGACAGTACACCAGTCCACAACTCCATCCTTGTCACAGACTATTTGACCAAATTTGACCAAGATGGGCATCAAGACAGTTCCTCACCCTCACTATAATCCAGACCTTCTTCCCTGTGACTTTTGGTTATTCCCTAAGCTCAAGGAAAACCTTAGTTGTGAGACAATTGAGGAGATGAAAGAGGCTGTGGCAAGAGTCATTAACATGCTCACACAAGAGAACTTTCATGCGGCCTTCCAGAAGATGTTGGAATGATACAACAAGTACATTGCAGCTGGAAGAGTACTTCAAAGAGGACTAGAGTTTTATGTGCGTACTATGAATAAAAATGTCCGTATGAAAAAAGTCTAGAAACCTATTGAAGCCGCCTTGTATATATATATATATATATATATATATATATATATATATATATATATATATATATATATATATATACTAGCAGAAGTACCCATCGGTGACTGGGTTCAAAAACAGCCTACAGAAAATGGACTGTGATTGATGAAAGTATGGTAGGTTATGAAAAGAAGGGGGTTGTAAAGAGATAGGTTTTGATACTCAAAAATTTTACCCTAAGCAAAATATGATGAAAGTAAAGATAATTTTCGCGAAAATGTATTTTTTATATCAACTTTGTTTCCATTCGTAGCCAAGAGTGACCAACAAAATGATGTTTCCTTACAAAGAGAAAATTTTATATATATAATAATAAAAATATACAAGAAATAAATGTTACCATAGTCAATACAAGTTACTTTTATGGTAGAAAAGTTCATTGGTTTGTATTTTTCAATAGTTTGTAAAAAACAAAAGCTTAAACAGATATATAAATAAAAATAAAAAGGTTATGTAAATGTTTTTAAAAAGACACGTAATCACATGAGCAGGGGTTTTTCCTTCTTTTGACACGATTACGACAATAACGTTCTTATTTTTTATTATTTATCTATTTTCGAAAGAGTGCCACGTGCAACGTGGAGAAGGAAAAAAAAACAGTTATGCAAAATTTGTGTCAAGAATTGTCTAAAGTTCCGACTTTTTTTTTGGCTTTCACTTTAATAAGAACGTGAATTTATGAGGTGAATTTATTCGACACAATATGATTCAACTAAAAAAAAATAAATAAAAGCTAACGTGAATTAAGATTAAAGTTAAGGTGTTATTGTGGACCCTCGCCCCTTTTAAAAAGCCTTGTTAAACTTTGTGACATATTTACATTCTATAGAGGTCAGGCGCGAACAAACACTCAATAATTTTATTATACCATATTTCTTCAAACTGAAACATAATTATCAAAGTATACTCACACAAATAGATATGAAAAGCTTTTGTTAAAGTTTGTGCCATATTTCCATGGAGTACAGGCACGAACGCAGACCCCACAATTTCATTATACCATCCCTATTTAAGTTGAAACATACTTATCAAAGTATTCTTATGTACATCTATATCAAAAACCCTTGTAAACGTTTTTTTTTTCATTTTTTATTTCCATACTTTGGGGGCCAGGCGCAAATGCAGACTCCACAATTTTTATGAACCACCGTTCTGCCAGATCAAGCATACCCATTCCTGATCCTCGATACATCTTCTATCATTATATGTAATCAGTTTTTTAAAATAGTCAACCATATAGGAGCCTATTCGTGACCAGACACACACGCACATGCACACACACACACACACACACACACACACACACACACACACACACACACACACACACACACACACACACACGTTCAGCTTTATATTATAGAAGATATATATATATATATATATATATATATATTATTATTATTATTATTATTATTATGCACCAATCTATATAATTATGAAACTCAAATGATCTTGTAACGGGTGTTGTAACCCAACATCTGGTTTATGACTTCCGGTTGCGCATGCATACACAAACATAAACCCATAACAGCATAAATAATTAACTCAACAATAAAATGTATTGTTTTACTGTGTACGTTTTCAGTATTCAAATTGTTTATATTTTTTAACGTTTAAATTATCCAAATAAACAATTTTTAATACTTTCTGCATTTTTTTTTACATCGTTCATTTTTGCATTGTCTTAATTAGTTTTATTGACTTTATTATTAACATATAAATTATATATTTGACCCAATGGGTCATGAATGTTTAAAATAAATGAAAAAAAATTATATTTTATTTTCATTTTCTATTTAAAAAGCCATTCTTAACATGGGAATAGTGTTTTTAACTATTCTGTACTTTCAACTAACAATTTCATTTAAAAAAAGATATATCAGAATTTGAATTTAACTTATTATGGTATCTGTTCAGTGTACGTCTATCTATAATTATGGCAAACCACTTATAATTTAATGGCTGTAAGATTTTTTTTTTTTTTTCAAAACTAAACAATTATGAATAGAACGACTCATAGAAATCTATATTCTTTTTTTCATTTTAATATACTTTCATAGAAATGTTTCTGTTATGTCAGAAAAAAATATTTTCTGTACGTCACAAGTGTGACGCTCATACATTAATTCCATAACATACTGACCCAACGGGTCATCTTGTATATTCTAAAACCTAAACCTCCTGAACGATTCTCATATTACTGTGTACATATAAGAAAAGATAAAATATATAAAGTAATAAATCAGAAATAATAAATAATATATAATAATTTTAAAATAATATTAAAATATTATGTAGTGTAAATAATCATGGTTACATAATGATATGTTTGCAGTGTTTTTATGTTTTAGTAGGAAGCAAGAAATAGCAAAAAGAAAGAGGAAAGTGTATACAAAGAATTTTTTTTTAAAAATGGCCTTACAATGCGATGTCTTTGTATAACCATAACCCCCTCTGTTGTCTGGGGCTGGGCCGGCCCGCATCCGTCGCTAACCTGGTTCACGGGAGTATATTTGTGATGTACTCTTGGCCGTGTTCATTGCTCCCGGCTCACAGGACCATAGATGCAACCCAGCAGGGCTACATTCTTACTTGTCTAGTGGTGGACCCCTCAAGGGTGACCAGACTCTCACTGGTCACTGGAAAATATCTCTCTGCTGCTCAGGGCACGCGAAATGTGCATGACCCTTAGTCCATGTGGCAACATCGTTCACTTCAGCCATCACTCTGGCTTCGTGCTGGATCCAGTCTGTCTCCTTCATTATCTGGCATCAGGGCATACCTGAAATAAACTGTATCCTCATTCAGGCCGGCAATCGAGAAACAAAGAAAAACTCAAGGTCATTTTTATATAAACCAAACAAAATAATTATTTATAAATCCTTTTAAGATATTTAGAGTACACTTGTTTTAAAGTTGAGTTCCTTGATCCGAACTTCGTGATGTAGGTTGTATAATTTAAGTTCATCTAGTTGATTTCCCAGCTAAGAACAAGAACTTTTAACTTAGCTCTTATGAGGGTTTCTGCCCCCCACTTCACCCCACCCCAGGAGGGGTGAGAGCGATGTGGACGTCTCGATGCCAACCAGTAAAAAGACCCTAATTCTAAAAAGACAATCGTTTTTATAACTGCCTCTTCCCCCCTCTGTCATTTGAGGATTACTTTTCTTTTTTCTCTATCCCATTAGCTTATATTCTTTTTCTTCTCTCGTGAACTTCTTTCTCTATCCCCTTATTTTATATTCTTTTCATTTTCTCTTTTCTTGTGAACCTCTTCCTTCCCTTTTGTGACCATATCTCTCCCTAGGTTTAATTTTATTTATTTATCTGTCCAACTAACTTATCACTGGGTTGGTGGCTTGGTAGTTAAATACAACAGGTGGACCCAAATGATAACATCTCCCAGACACCAAAGCAGACATTTTGAACCCTAGTCATTGTTTCCATAATATCTGAATTGTTCTTTCCAAACTCAACCAGAAAACGATCCTGTATTGTTTTTCTGACAAACTCAAGAATCTCATTATCATATTTATTTATTTTTCCCATTTAAATATTTTATTTCTTATGGACATTTTTGCCTCTTCTTATCGCTACATAAGTACAAAATGGAAATTAAAACCGCTTAAAGAACAATTATTATGTATTATCTTCTTCTTTTCTTGATAAAGTCCCAGGGACATTTTTCTTTTTTTCTTGATCAAATATCACACCCCCTCTCCTACCTTCTCTTCCTCTATTTGAAAAGCAAGACCATCTGGTATCGCTCGAGATCTTGCTACATTTGAAAAGAGGCACTGCAGAAGCATGTATGCACATATGTAGCCAATAATGTTTGTATAAATAAGCATGTGTATATATATTAGTGTTGGGATGATTAATCGGAACTGGAATCTGGAATCAGAAAAATCAGAAAAATTATTGGCATATCAGAATCAGAAAAATTATAGCCTAATTTCTGATTCCAAACCGATTCTTTTTAATTTTTTTTTTTTTTTTTTTGACAATAAAAAAAATGAAACAAGCACAAATTGTTTTTTATTAGAAGTTGTTCATTTACAACATAAGACTGAAAAGGGCCACAGAATGGGATATAAATCTCATTTACAGATTCAACATTGATTCACATTTTATTTATTGGTCATTTATCAAAAGATAACTTGCCTATTCCCTTTGTAAATTTTTCACATCTATTCGCTAAATGTTTATATGCCCCTATCCGAGGGAGTTCGCTTGATTATTAAAAGGTTTTAAATGCGCTGGACTGGGTTTTTAATTTTTTTTGGTGTACATTGGTGGTGTCTGTTATCAGCTTCTGAAATAATTAAAGTTTTATGGTGCTTTTCTTTGGATGCAAGTGAAAAATATACATGAAAATCTCCAATGAGTGAATTAAAATCTGGGAAAAATGCATGAAGAGAAAACATTCTGAAGATTTTCTTAATTAAAAAGGAAAATATATCTACATTTAAACTTCCTCAAAAAGAAAAATGGGATTGGGACATTTGTTACTGTAATTAACAGAAAAAGAAAAGATAAACAAATATGCAACAAATAAATGTTACCAAAGACAAGACTCTTCTACATACCTGAATAAATTTATTTGTGTTTAAACTTCTTTTAAAGTGTGTTTTTGGTTCAAAATAAACTTAGTGTTTGAGTTAGATTAAAAAAAATGACTGCCCAATAATCCCGGCAGATAAAAATTGAAAATTAAACAAATGCTAGTAAAAACACAAAAATAAATGTTAATAATCGATCGAAAATGTTAGGCTGTACGAGTATTTTGTTTAATTTTAGATTTTTGAGCGATTAAGTATGAATGAGCCGAAAATGAATATCATTTTACGTTAATTTTATGTGCGAAACAGTTTTCCTACAAAAGATTTTTAAAAAATTAATTTTTTTTTCTTTTCGCCACATAATCATTTAAAAATGTAGGATCCCTTTTGAGAGAAGTAATTTAGCTACAAGGATTATTATATTTGCTGCTGCTGTTGTTATTATTATTAGTAGTAGTAGTTATAGTATAGTAGTAGTATTTGTAATTTGTTTTTCTTTTACAATAACATAAATCGATCTAATGTTTGACCAAATGCGTATAACTGTGAGAAAAAATATGAACATTTTTTCAAAGAGAGAAGGTACAGAATAGTTAAGAGAAATACCTCCTAATTTTTTTTTTTTTTTTTTTTACATGGGGATCACCACTTATCAAGGCCTGTAAGCCACTCGGGGATAAGGGTTATTTTGTGTACAGTAATCGATGGGATAATATCGTAGTAATAGTTGGTATTGGAGATTTGATAAAGCGTTTTACTTAAGGGGGCGATTAATCATGAATTTGTTTATGTTGGACTTGAAGACATTCAAGTTGTAGTCAGGTGGGAAACAGGCAAACGGAAGAGAATTCCACAGGCATGCACTTCTCAGAAAAAAGCTATGTTCATGGAATGTACGTTTTGATTTAGGCACAGATAAAGAGTGGGGAAAATTACTGACAGTGGTTTTAGCTAGACAGGTGTTTATCATGAAGGATTGGCGAGGGGGGACCAGAGATTGGAGCTTGGATGAGCACTTGCCATGGAAATAACGATAAAACAAAGACAGGCTCGCAACGTCTCTTCTGTGAGAGAGAGGTTGCAGGGAAGAGAAGAGAGCATCCCCCACTAAGCCACGAAGTCTATTTTGTACTTTGTCAAGGCAGGATAGGCTGTTTTTTGAAGCTCCAGTCCAGATGTGGCAGCAGTACGCCATCTTTGGACGTACTTGGCTTTTATAGAGATAGAGAATTGCATCAGTAGTGAGATATCTTCTGGAGCGGTAGAAGGATCCTACCATTTTCCCAGCGGCCCGGGCAACAGACTTTATATACGTGTTCCATTTCAGATCAGGAGTAAAGGTCAAACCCAGGAGCTTGTCAAAACATGAAGACTCCCCAAGACGAGAGCCATCCATTTCAATTGATGCTAGATGAGGAACAGAGCGTTGATGATGTAAAATTAGGAGCTTGGTTTTAGATGCATTAAAAGTAACCAGCCACCTCTTCCCCCACTGAACGATGCACTCAGGATCAGAGGAGAGGAAATCAGAGAGAGCTTTGTCATTTACGGCCTTTGATGTGTTGCCATAAGATGGTTGTGTCATCAGCATAGATGTCAACAAATGAATTTAGTATTATTTAGTTTTGAGAGATCATTGATGTAGATCAGGAAGAGAGTTGGGCCCAGGATGGACGCCTGGGGCACTCCAGCATTAATACTGTGGGCCTCAGATTTCTGTCCATCAACCACTACTCTTGTGAGCCTATCAAAGAGAAATGAATTAATTATTGAGAAAACATTTCCAGTTATACCGTAGCTGGAAATCTTGTGAAGTAGGCCCTTATGCCATACCTTATCGAAGGCCTTTGATATGTCAAGAGCAATTGCTCTAGAAAGGAAGCCTTTGTCGAGAGATTCACTAATCCTATGGGATATAATTGTTAGCACATCAGCTGTAGATCTAGCAGAACGGAAACCATATTGCATGTCACTAAGGAGGTTATTTCTGCTGAGGTGGTTGACTACTTCTTTATTTAATATAGATTCCAGTAACTTACTCATGACACGCAAGAGACTTATTGGTCTGAACTGAGAGGGGGATGATTTATCACCTGAGTTCTTAAATACAGGGCATACTGATGAGGTTTTCCAGGGTGTTGGAAAGCACTTCTCCTTAAGGCAACGTTTAAACAGTTTTGTAAGTATGGGAGCAAGTTCTGGTTGAAGCTTTTTCAACACTATAATTGGAATGCCATCTGGGCCAGTAGCTTTACTGGAATCAAGGTTCTTGATTAGTTTGGCAACCTCGTGCACAGATATTTGTATGTTGGATAGGGTGTTGTCTGTTGTAGGAGGAAATACGGGGAGTTGGTGCCCTTCGTCGCAGAGAGTAGAGTTAACTGCAAAGTTCTTTGCAAATAGTTTGACCTTGTCTGATGCTGCTGAGATGACCTCAGGTCCATTGATGATGGTTGGGATGGAACACACGCTTCTGTTCAGGATCCTGCTTGCTATTAGCCAAAACTGGTGGGAACCAAACTGCTGCTCAGCTACTTTGGATTTAATGGACTGAGCATATAACTCTCTTGCATTTTTTATTACTCTTTTACAGTGGTTGCTGGCAGTCCTGAAGGCAGCTTTAGTCTCAGTACATCTATTATATGGGTAGCTATGGAAAAAGTGATTTCTGTGCGCAATGGCAGCGGCACATTCTGGGGAGAACCATGGCTGGCTGTTAGGTTTTTGTTGGAATTTTTTAGATGGTATGAATCGGTCTATGCCTACAATTAACCATTCGGTAAGGTCTGATACTATAGAGGATACATCCTTTTTAAACCTGGAATGCAGAGGTAGATCAGATATGAATGTACGGAAGCTATCCTAGTCAGCCATTGAGTATCGATATACAGTACGGTGGAGAGGTATATCTGAAGACTTATTACATTTCATTTTTATCTTAATTGATACAACTGTGTGATCGGAGGATCCCAGGAGAGATAGGACGGAACATGAACATAGCTCAGGAGAAATTATGAGAAAAAGGTCTAGAAGGCTTGCATACTGACCAGTAGTATCGGGCACACAGGTGGGTTCATGAACAACCTGAGTGAGGTCATAAGCAATGGCAAAATCATGACAGAACCTCCCCTCATCATCTCTCTTATTAGAGTGGGTCAGCCATTCCACATTATGGACATTGAAGTCACCGCAAATGTGAATGGTAGCTGAAGGATGAGCAGGCAGGATGTGATCAATTTTCTCAGATATACTCTTAAGGACAGTAACCCCGCTGTTGTGGGGGCGATAGAGAGCAAATATAAATGCGGTGGTGTAAGCAAGTGCAACCCGGAAGGTAACTTAGGGTCTTCTCTGGAGATATCTCTACCACACGGGAAGCCATCTTTAATGTAGGCACATATTTCATGCCATAGCGATCTTGGGGGTCAGATTTAGACGTTAAGTTAGAGTATCCTTTTATTATGAACTCATCTAGGGATGTGGTCGGCCCTATGCCAGTTTCGCTTAGAAAGAGTAAGTCCAGTTTCGTCTCCTGTAATTGGGTTTCAACCTCTGGAAGGTTGGAACGTAGACCCCTGATGTTGGAGAAGGAGACATGGTAGTAGGGGTCTACGTTGAAGGATGGGGTTCTAATGTTAAGAATGCTTTTCTAAATAGTCCGTTATTATGTAGAAACTCATTCTTGACATGAGACAGGCTTTATTACAGTTTTCTTATTTTGCATACCAGTCGTCGGGTAATTATGTTTGGGATGCCAGCATACCAAGATGCCAGGATGCTAGATCCACTATTTTGGTTTGCCAAAATGTATGCCAATGCGCCAAATTTCATTCCGTCATAAAAACAAATTTCTACAGAAAAAAATTATTTGTACATTTTTATCTAGTGAATAAACTTAAAAGCACGTATGAAAAACTATGTTTATAATTTTTAAAAATCCAACAATGGAACTAACTGAAATTGTTGTTTTGCTTCTAAAACAAAATTAACTTTTTTGATTAATCTTTGTGTAGCATACCGGGAAAATATTTTTTCTAATAAATAAAAATGAATAAAATTTATTTTTACAAGAATCTTTAGACATTTATCTAGCCAATAAACATAATATTATATATGAAAAAAAAACAAAAACATGTTTATTATTTTAAAAAATCCAACTACGAAGCTATGAACTTTTTTTGATAAATCTCTGTATGGCATACTTGGAAAATATTTTTTAATGAATGTATAACAATAAGTAAAATTTATTTTCACAAAAATCTTTATACATTTCTCTAGCTAATAAACATAAAATTTTATATGGAAAACCACATTTATTATTTTTTTAAAAATCCAAATTATGCAATGAAGGTGAAGTTGATGTTTTCGATTCTAAAACAAACTAACTTTTTGATAAATCCATGTGCTGTTACAAATATTAGAAGAAGCAAGTGACCAGACTATAGGTAGAAACCTTCTTCCTATAATAAAAATAAAGAAAATATGACAACAGTAAATAGTAATCAACTCGGACACAATGTTTGTATATTAAGATAATTATTTTTAATTTAACCAAAGTAGCTTTATGTAATATATATATATATATATATATATATATATATATATATATATATATATATATATATATATATATATATACACACGAGGGGCGTGCAGTAAGTAATGCCCCTGGCCCACTTCCCATAGCAGTAGAGCAAGGAAACTTGGCACAGTTATTAGTCTTTCTCTACATAGGAACCACCCAGAGTAATGCATTTCTCCCATCATTTGATGCAGCTCTGGAGACCGTTTTTGTAGAACACCTCAGGTTGGTCCTCCAACCACGATGTGACTTCAGAAATCAAGGCTGCATCATCTGGGAAACGCTTTCCTTTCAAAAAACAACTTCATAGCTGGGAAGAGGTGAAAGTCAGAGGGTGCAAGGTCAGGAGAATAAGGAGGATGGGGGAGGATTTTATAATCACACACCCATGCTTCTGATCTGGCGACATGCGAGTTGTGGATCGGAGCGTTGTCCTGCAGGAGGAGAGTAACTTTGCTGATCTTGCCCCGCCTCTTGATTTTGAAAGCTTTTCTTAATTACCTCAAAAGTGAAGCATAATAGGCTCCTGTAATTGTGGTACCCTTTGCCAGGAAATCTCTCATCACTACTCCGTCCTGGTCCCAGAAGACTGTGAGCATGACTTTGCCATCGGAGGGCTGCACCCTTGTCTTCTTTGAAGGTGGTGAGTCCAAGTGCTTCCACTGCATTGACTGGGCTTTGGTCTCTGGATCATAGTGATGGACCCAGGTTTCATCCTGTGTAATCAGCCTTTTGAAAAACTTTGACTCATCTTCTTGGCACATCTCCAAATTCATCTTCGAGCACTCGACACCTTCATTTCATCAAAAGACTCCTGTGGTGTGTGTCCTTTTAAATACGTAAACCGGATCACTACTCGACATTCAGCAGGCTCCATTTCACACCTGACTCAGTTCAAACCCCTCTAAAACAGAAGCCACAATTAGTTCAAAGCTGTAATTTGCCACATAACCCGTGGAGATATAAATCATTGCACATGCAAAATTTCAGCTAGATCAGGCAACTGGAAGTGGATCAGGGGCATTACTTATTGCACGCCCCTTGTATATATATATATATATATATATATATATATATATATATATATATATATATAACACGGAAATTACATAATTGTCGATGCAATAATTTATTTCAACCTTATGGTATTTTCAAGCATCTAAACTAGACAATTACATTTTTGATACTGAAAGAAAGAAAGAAAAAATCGGGCCTCGACCGTCAAAAAACCAGAGGGGGTGGTAGTAGCAATCCACTTAATACATTTTATAGAGAGGGTGGGAGGGATTTTTTAAAAGAAAACAACAACAACAAAAGAAAAAAAAACAACAAAAATATTATGACACTTATAAACGGCAGTTCGATGTAACCACCGATACACGCACACACACGCACGCAACACACATACACACACACACACGCCCCTAAATATGCACGTTCTTACACGTAAATGCCTTGACACGCGTTTACTAACCTAGGAAGAAGGGGGAGAAATATACGGATATAGAGAGAAGGAAATAGAATAAACAGCGCGTAATGGAAAAAGAAGAAGAAGAAAAAAAAAGAAGACAGTGACCAACCGTTGCCTGTCATATGGTTTCATTAGTCTAGAATCTCTGAGAAAGATAAGGGAAAGAAAATGGAGATTATACTCGCGTCCTAAAGTTAATTGAGTCATGGAAAGTAAGTCTATTAAAAGATAAATAAAAAAATTAAAAATATTTATATACAAAGTTTTAAAACTATCTGTATGTTATTATGTTAGAAATAAATATTATCTTATAATACATTTAAATATTGTATTAGTAATATATTACTATGAATTCAAAAAATTGAGTCTTATGTAGTTAATATTTTATATATTTTTATGTAATTAATTTTATTGGTGATTATAGCGGTCGTTGTAATTTTTCACTTCTTAATTGATTAAGAAGCAGAAAATTGCAATATTAATCGCCCCCAAATCGATAGGACTATATAGTTTCGGTTAATATATACTTTTATTCACTCCGTACACAAAAGTACTTTCATGCATGCATAAAGAAATAAATAAAATAGTTATTATTTTAAAGTTTTGTGTTAATTTATATTAAATCTAATAATGTCTAGTTGTAGTATTTGATCTTTTTGACTTAACTCAGTTTAATAACTAATGTATTATCTGCAGAGAAAAATTATTTTCTTAAAGCTATCTCATTTATTTATAAGTAATTTGGATAAACAGGTACTTCGGGAAAAAGTACACCCAACTTCTATTTCGGACAACAAATCATCAAGTAGTTATTATCGAGTATATACCGGACAGCACTATAATTGGCAGTGAGGTGGGGTGGGAGGATTTATCGTAAATAATCTAGTTGTGTTAAATTCGGTGTCTTTACCATTATAGATTTATCTGTTCGTCTGATCTGGAGTTATTGGTTATTTTAAATTTACATTTATGTCTACATCTGGCCATCAGTTCATCTCGTTTGTTTAGGAGATTATTATGTTCGTACTTCAGGATTCTTATTTTTTCCTCGAGGCATAAACTGCATCTCTGCCTAAAGCCGTTTGGAACATCCGAATAACATAGGATTGACCATGAAATCACTGGGGATCGGTTCTCATTTTTTAATAACCACCATTGTTTAGCTAACTCGGTTTTGTTCTTAAGTTCTGGGTTATTGAAAGAATGTTTGTGGTCATAAAAACGCTGTTTCCAGTTTCCGACGGAGATACCGAAGTAAACTTTTTTGTCCCTGTTATTATCTTCTGGGTGGATCGTGGCCTTATAAACCACGCACTCAACTTTACAATTACCGTCCAGTGGGCAGTTATTTTTCACTTGGCAGTTACATTTGTTTACTGTAACCTTATTTTTATTAGAGTTGTTTAATATTTTACTATTATGAGTGCTAATTATTCTGTCCATGTTTTTAGTGCACGAGTAACTTATTTTAATGGTTTTTCTATTAAATATCTTCCTAAGTGGATTATTTATGGTAAAATGCTTATCTATTAGGTTCAAAAATACTTTCCCTATATTTATGTTGGATAGTTGACAGTAAGGGGGATTAAACCATATTATTTTCCGACCTCTGTTCTTAGATTTATTTTTATTTTCATTTTCCTTCTTAATATATGTGAGTTTTTCACTGTATCCGCTTATCTCTAGTGCTCTATTGTATAATTTTTTATTTGTTAGCCGAAAGTTTATTAATCCTAGTGTTAATCGTTTTAGGTATTTGTTTAATTATGCAACTTGGATGGTTAGATCTAGTATTAATATAAGATGGTGTGTTATCTTTATTGAACGGCTTGTATATCCCCTTTCTTAAGTCTAGAGTTATATCTAGATAATTAACTTCTTTACAATTTGGGCTTATATCTATTTTAAATCCAAGGTATTTGAAGGCTCTTACTAATTTTTTTACGTATTTTCGATACCATGGGGCCGTCACTATTAGGAATAACAATTAGTCCATCATCCCTGTATAATCCCACTAAGTTAGGCTCTATAATTCTGCTAATAGTGTACATTATAAATATGCCCACTAGATCGGCAATCTGGGCTGAGTCAAAAGCCCCCATCGGGACGTCAAATTCATTGTTATTCGATTTGATCCATGTTTCCTGATTGTTTAAAAGGATGGATCTGCGACAAGCCATAATCAGTTTTACCTGATCATCGGATACATCCACGAAATTCCTAGCATAATTAATGCTGTTCATGAGTAATTCCTTGGAAATTGAGGGATAGAAATCCATGATATCGAATTGGATGAAACAGGCATTCCTCTTATTTTCAATCGATTTAAACTATTCGATAGTATCCGAAGAATCCTTCCAAAGATTGAATTTAGTGGCCTCCAGGGTTACATTAATAATGTTCCTGATAATTTCCCTAGATACATGACCGAGTTCCGATTTAGTGGAGTTGATCAGTCTAGACTGCTTCTTGATGTGGAAATTTTTCTTGTGGTCCTTGATGAGTATGTATATATGTATATATTTTTATGTTATTGCTCTGTTTACCACATTGAGCTCTCATACCCGGATTTCCTCTGGAATTATTCCATTATAACACTATATATATATATATATATATATATATATATATATATATATATATATATATACATATATATATATACATATATATATACATATATATATACATATATATATATACATATATATATACATATATATATATATATATATATATATGTATATATATATATATATACATATATATATATGTATATATATACATATATATATATATATATATATATATATATATATATATATATATATATATATATATATATATATAGCGAATAAACATAAACGCACATAAGAAAAACGTTATATATAATGTGGGATATTGATTACGATTTTTCATTACTTGTTATCTGTGGTCATGAAATTAATTCCATTAAAAGCATTTTGGATATTTTAAGCAGGATAGTTCATAGAGTAAATGTGGCATTGTGGTGATTTCTGAAGTGAAAATGATGAATAAATTGTGAAAGAATTGAAACGAAATGGGTCAAAATGTGTCAAGTTAAAAAAAGGATTGACAGGATGACTACAAAAGTAATGATTGGAAGTCCTTCACGACTGTGGCAATTGTTATTCCAAACATATTTTACAAAGAAAACCCGTGAATAAAATGTAACCTATTTCCAAGTCTAATTTAATTTGTTTTTTATTAGTTTTTATGATAAACAAAATAAATATTCTAGAGTTCAATTACCTATTCAATATCACAAATTTTAAAAATATTTTCACACCTATTTGATAAATGGCCATATGGTGCCTATTGTAGACTTCACACTTTAATATCAACAGATTTAATATGCTTGGATATTTTTCTGGCACTACTTTGTGCAAATAAATGTATTGTAATGATCTCATTTCCGATATGTTCTAACTTTTTAAGCAGTTAAGTAATTTTTATCACCAATTTTTATCACTAATTCTAAGCAAAATCATAAAATCACATGTAATTGCTTTATTTTTCATGTTATCAGTCAGACTTAGGGTTATTATTATTAGTAGTAGGAAAGGAGCTTTTATGACTTTTAACAATCACATATTTTATACTAAAGTTTCCCAAGATTTAAAACAAAGTTGGTTACATATCCTTAAAACATTGTCTGCTCAACAAGGTGTGATCAGTTTGCGTTAAAGTTGTATACAAAACTTTTTTGTTTGATGTTTTATTGTATTTTTACCACTAAATTTTTCAAGCTGTTTACATGCAATCGCCTAAAAATGGAGAATCGTGTTTTTCTTTTTTAAGTGTAATATGAGTTAGATTTTTAAAAATAATAAACGTGATTTTTCATATGTAATTTTATATTTATTGGCTAGATAATTTATAAAGATTCTTGTAAAAATAAACTTTATTTATTTTTATTCTTTAGAAAAAAGTATTTAGACATAAAAACATACATATATATATACATTACACACACACACACACACACACACACACACACACACACACACACACACACTAACAGACAGGTGAAATTTATATAATAGATAATGTGTACATTTTTTTCATTGGTTTATTATTTTAATACCTTTACAAACATTTTAGGATGTTATTACTATTGGTAATGTTTATTTTAGTATTTTAGTTTTTATTAGTAATGCTTCTAGTATTTCATGTTTCGTAGTCTGTTCAAGTATAGATGTGCTGTCAACTAAAATCTTCCAAAATTGGTAGAAGGGACAGGAATGTTAGATGGTTAAATATAGCACTGTTTTTAGAATGATGCATGGTTAATCTCCTTGACAAAGTGGTGGTAGTCAAACCTATGTATATGTTGTCACTTTTATTATTGGAAACACAATCTCCCAAAGAGCATTTGAATTCATAAACTAAGTTAGTTCTATCAAGCAACTCAGTCGAGAGGGAAGAGTTATTAATTATAATCCGGTTAGAGGTTTTAAATTTATTTTAGTAATTAATTTTATTTTTTTGTTAGGGTCTATGGGTTCGCATTTTATTAACATTTTTTAATACTTTTCATCTATTGTATTTCACTATAATGCATTTGCTTTTGATAGAATAGTTTTATATGTGTAGTAGATTTAGATACGGATTCTGTCTTTTTTTCGGTTAATATTTTGTAATTTCTTAATTTGTTAATCAATAACATGGCTGGGATGTTTCAAGTCTTCACATAATGTATGGAATAAGTGAATAATGGAATAACAGAATGTTAGAAAGCAGCCAATAAAATCGCTGGAAAAGTCTGAAGTGGAAGAGTCATTATCGGTGGTGATATTTAGTTGTGTCAAAAGTATAGAAACATGAAAGAGACAAATAAAGTAATAGCCATCGTCGGCGATGTGTACACCATGTAGAATTTGCCCCTCCATCAAGGCCAGAAGTATAGAGGGAAATATCAGATATTTTTGTTAATTCATATGCAAACCTAGGAAAACAAATGACTATGAGGGAAACATTTTATGCCTGTAAAAAAGTGCCAAAAATAGGTTCTGGATGATCCCCTTAATGTGCTACCTTAAATGCAAATATTACATAGCTCACTACACAATTCAGGTCATTACCTTTCCAACGAGCCTTCATTTGTTAAATTCTGATCAATAGTCACTGAGATTTGGAACTTATACAATTGCCAAAAAAGGTGGTATATATATATATATATATATATATATATATATATATATATATATATATATATATATATATACTCATAGCCAAAGTAAATATTGAAATGCTCATATCTTTGGTTCTATGAGACGAAACCACATGAAAATTTGCAGACTTTTTGAAGATTATAATACTATTCTATGGTTAAAATTTTATGACAATTGTTAAATAAGAACCTATATTTTCAAACCAATAAAATATTCCCAAATTACCTACATTTGTAGACAGGCAGCTTCAGTTTTGCCGCTTCGGTTATCTCCCCTGTGGCCTTGCCAGGCCACTAATAACATATATACAGGGTGAGTCATGAGAAACGGATGTTTTTAGAACACTCCTCCAAGTAAGGAATAGGAAGTGAATGAGATAGTCTTTAAACCTGCTTAAGATCACGTTTAGTTTGTTGTTATTTGTTTATCTTTTATGTTAAATTTTGTTTTAGTTATTGATTTTGAATTTCTTTTCTTTAAAAACATGTTTCCCGTGACTCATCCTGTATATAACATTAAGAATAAAATCAATTTTGTATTACATAATAACACAAGTAAAAATGTTCTTATACTTTCTTGTAGTAATAAATTATAAGAATTATTTATATTAAAAAGTTTAATATAAATATTTCTTTCATTTTTAGCGCTTTTAACAGTAAATCGTAGCCATTATAAAGCTGATTTTGACCTCATTAATTCTAATTGTCTCTCCTTATTTATTAAATATGGTGAAGGATGACAGCGTTCTCGCTTCCTTATAAAATGTTATTTTCTTAGTTTAAAAAAAAACTAGATCAATTTACGTAGTTTTTGGAATATGACATTTTTGTTCTGTGATGAGTACGTACATCAATAATTTTTCTTTATTTATTTTTACTCACTGGCTACTCGGCATTGCTTACTTAAATATATTTTTTTATTTATGGAGATTTAGTATTTATTATTATTAAGCCAAAACTCTATTATCTTGTACACGGTATATTGTAGTGCCCCTGGAATAGTCCAGTTGTAAAATGGGCTTAAATATGATATTTACATTCATGCAGATTTTATATTTATTATTATATGACCAATTTCTAATGATTATAATATTGTTCACAATATTATTATTATATGACCAATTTTTAATGATTATAATATTGTTCACAATATTATTATTATATGACCAATTTTTAATGATTATGATATTGTTCACAATATTATTATTATATGACCAATTTTTAATGATTATAATATTGTTCACAATATTATTATTATATGACCAACTTTTAATGATTATAATATTGTTCACAATATTATTATTATATGACCAATTTTTAATGATTATAATATTGTTCACAATATTATTATTATATGACCAATTTTTAATGATTATGATATTGTTCACAATATTATTATTATATGACCAATTTTTAATGATTATAATATTGTTCACAATATTATTATTATATGACCAATTTTTAATGATTATAATATTGTTCACAATATTATTATTATATGACCAATTTTTAATGATTATGATATTGTTCACAATATTATTATTATATGACCAATTTTTAATGATTATAATATTGTTCACAATATTATTATTATATGACCAACTTTTAATGATTATAATATTGTTCACAATATTATTATTATATGACCAATTTTTAATGATTATGATATTGTTCACAATATTATTATTATATGACCAATTTTTAATGATTATAATATTGTTCACAATATTATTATTATATGACCAATTTTTAATGATTATAATATTGTTCACAATATTATTATTATATGACCAACTTTTAATGATTATAATATTGTTCACAATATTATTATTATATGACCAATTTTTAATGATTATAATATTGTTCACAATATTATTATTATATGACCAATTTTTAATGATTATAATATTGTTCACAATATTATTATTATATGACCAACTTTTAATGATTATAATATTGTTCACAATATTATTATTATATGACCAATTTTTAATGATTATAATATTGTTCACAATATTATTATTATATGACCAACTTTTAATGATTATAATATTGTTCACAATATTATTATTATATGACCAACTTTTAATGATTATAATATTGTTCACAATATTATTATTATATGACCAATTTTTAATGATTATAATATTGTTCACAATATTATTATTATATGACCAATTTTTAATGATTATAATATTGTTCACAATATTATTATTATATGACCAACTTTTAATGATTATAATATTGTTCACAATATTATTATTATATGACCAACTTTTAATGATTATAATATTGTTCACAATATTATTATTATATGACCAATTTTTAATGATTATGATATTGTTCACAATATTATTATTATATGACCAATTTTTAATGATTATGATATTGTTCACAATATTATTATTATATGACCAATTTTTAATGATTATGATATTGTTCACAATATTATTATTATATGACCAATTTTTAATGATTATAATATTGTTCACAATATTATTATTATATGACCAATTTTTAATGATTATAATATTGTTCACAATATTATTATTATATGACCAATTTTTAATGATTATAATATTGTTCACAATATTATTATTATATGACCAATTTTTAATGATTATAATATTGTTCACAATATTATTATTATATGACCAATTTTTAATGATTATAATATTGTTCACAATATTATTATTATATGACCAATTTTTAATGATTATAATATTGTTCACAATATTATTATTATATGACCAATTTTTAATGATTATAATATTGTTCACAATATTATTATTATATGACCAATTTTTAATGATTATGATATTGTTCACAATATTATTATTATATGACCAATTTTTAATGATTATGATATTGTTCACAATATTATTATTATATGACCAATTTTTAATGATTATAATATTGTTCACAATATTATTATTATATGACCAATTTTTAATGATTATAATATTGTTCACAATATTATTATTATATGACCAATTTTTAATGATTATGATATTGTTCACAATATTATTATTATATGACCAATTTTTAATGATTATAATATTGTTCACAATATTATTATTATATGACCAATTTTTAATGATTATAATATTGTTCACAATATTATTATTATATGACCAATTTTTAATGATTATAATATTGTTCACAATATTATTATTATATGACCAATTTTTAATGATTATAATATTGTTCACAATATTATTATTATATGACCAATTTTTAATGATTATGATATTGTTCACAATATTATTATTATATGACCAATTTTTAATGATTATAATATTGTTCACAATATTATTATTATATGACCAATTTTTAATGATTATGATATTGTTCACAATATTATTATTATATGACCAATTTTTAATGATTATGATATTGTTCACAATATTATTATTATATGACCAATTTTTAATGATTATAATATTGTTCACAATATTATTATTATATGACCAATTTTTAATGATTATAATATTGTTCACAATATTATTATTATATGACCAATTTTTAATGATTATAATATTGTTCACAATATTATTATTATATGACCAATTTTTAATGATTATAATATTGTTCACAATATTATTATTATATGACCAATTTTTAATGATTATAATATTGTTCACAATATTATTATTATATGACCAATTTTTAATGATTATAATATTGTTCACAATATTATTATTATATGACCAATTTTTAATGATTATAATATTGTTCACAATATTATTATTATATGACCAATTTTTAATGATTATGATATTGTTCACAATATTATTATTATATGACCAATTTTTAATGATTATGATATTGTTCACAATATTATTATTATATGACCAATTTTTAATGATTATAATATTGTTCACAATATTATTATTATATGACCAATTTTTAATGATTATAATATTGTTCACAATATTATTATTATATGACCAATTTTTAATGATTATGATATTGTTCACAATATTATTATTATATGACCAATTTTTAATGATTATAATATTGTTCACAATATTATTATTATATGACCAATTTTTAATGATTATAATATTGTTCACAATATTATTATTATATGACCAATTTTTAATGATTATAATATTGTTCACAATATTATTATTATATGACCAATTTTTAATGATTATAATATTGTTCACAATATTATTATTATATGACCAATTTTTAATGATTATGATATTGTTCACAATATTATTATTATATGACCAATTTTTAATGATTATAATATTGTTCACAATATTATTATTATATGACCAATTTTTAATGATTATGATATTGTTCACAATATTATTATTATATGACCAATTTTTAATGATTATGATATTGTTCACAATATTATTATTATATGACCAATTTTTAATGATTATAATATTGTTCACAATATTATTATTATATGACCAATTTTTAATGATTATAATATTGTTCACAATATTATTATTATATGACCAATTTTTAATGATTATAATATTGTTCACAATATTATTATTATATGACCAATTTTTAATGATTATAATATTGTTCACAATATTATTATTATATGACCAATTTTTAATGATTATGATATTGTTCACAATATTATTATTATATGACCAATTTTTAATGATTATAATATTGTTCACAATATTATTATTATATGACCAATTTTTAATGATTATAATATTGTTCACAATATTATTATTATATGACCAATTTTTAATGATTATAATATTGTTCACAATATTATTATTATATGACCAATTTTTAATGATTATGATATTGTTCACAATATTATTATTATATGACCAACTTTTAATGATTATGATATTGTTCACAATCTAGTAATTATTTGAAAAGTTAAAAAAAATGACTTGGGTGCCATCAAAGCATTTAACACTCAAGCCTCAGTCGTTACTGTTTGAGCTATTGAAAGATTGATCAGAATACGTTAAAAATTAAGCGACTTGAATGGATAAATGCATGCAGAAAAGTAACAGTTTTAATAAACTTACTCCTGCTAAGGTTACTTTTTTTCCAATTTTGACTACTTAGCAGCTATTTTTACTGGCTAGAAACCAAATCGAATTTGTTCCATAGGTCCAAATCTGCTATAAATTAATTTTCAAGTCAGTATGGCAAAAAATGAGAGAGAGAGAGAGAGAGAGAGAAAGGGAGGTTTGGCAGAATATGTCACAAAGAAGACCAAGACAAAGAATAACTCAAACTCATTTTTTCCTGTGGTAAGAATTACATTTATTTCTGGGTACCTTCCTAAATAAAGCATTACTGTTTTCCGTCTCTCTAATCTCTATCCTCTTAAATGCCTTAAAAGTGCTCTCATGTCTGTGCACACATGTTCTTTTTTTATAGTCTTTTTCTTTTTCTTTACCGTGATGTCATTTTGAAAATGGATTGGCATTTGCATATGTTCGTCTGCGCTTGTTACATTCCTTCATATCTGAAAAAAGTTCTTTACAAGAATTTAATAAAACCTGCTCCAACAGGTAAATGAAAAACAAGAAAAGAAAAAAATATGAATGTCCCAATCCTTTCACTTTAACATTTTTTGTTTCTTTTTGCCCATTAGAAATTCCTTCCTTTATTTTCTTTTTTTATTTCATTTGTGCACAAAAAAGAATTTCAACGTATTTCTCTAAATATGTAAAGATGTTTTAATATGTTGAAAGAGGAAAAAAACTACTACTTCAATTGTGAGAATGTAGTTTTTTGTTTTTTTTTAATTGCCTGAATCGTAATATTTCAGATTTGTTGGCGTAATATTTCAGATTTGTTGTCCAAAATTAAAGTTTTAAATGTTAACAATATGTTACAAAGCCAGGCAAATTGAGGCAAGACTAAATCCATGTGCCATTGGATAATCTTTGATGTTTGCTGGTATTATGTCTTTAAATTCACTTAACTGAAACTGGATATTTTATTTTAGCAATAAAGTCTGTTTATTGCTATAGACAGTCTCCATGACATGTTATGCTGATCATTGTATACTCAGATTAGTATGTTAGTTTTTTATTTTCTGTCTTGCAAGTTTTTTTTCTTATTTTCTTAGAAAACCTTCAAATTTCCTCTACCCATCTTATCAGTCATATTGATATTTCTCTTCTTGTGCTCAATACATTTCGAAACCGATTGCTCAAATAGTTTTTTTTTCACTTCCTGTGTGAAATTCTTTGACTAAACTAGTTAGCATAGTGTAGCATTTTATATTCGGCGAAACACTATAGATAAGAATGAATGCACGAGATGTATTTTACTAGCAGTTTACTTACTCGATCCAAGGGAGATAACTCTTAAAACTAAGAGCTCTCTACCTTATGCCATCTCTCTTGTCAAGTAGAATTATTTTATTTATTTTTTTATCTATGCATGTTTAATTTTTATTATTATTATTATTATTATTATTATTATTATTATTATTATTATTATTATTATTATTATTATTATTTATATATAAAAAACTCCTTATATTTTGTTGGGGGTTTTCTTGTTCTCACAGGTTAGTTTGATAATGTTGGTAGTTTTTGTATTTTTTCAGGTTGTGTCTGCAGTTAAATGAGCTGGACATGTTGCATTGTCGTGTTGGTGTTTTTTTATTTCTGTGGAATCACTGCTGGAACAGTGATATTGGCTTATCCTATTCAATCCCCTGGGCTGGTAGATTGAAAGTGACCCTTCTTGGTGTTCTGAATATTTCTTGTAAATGTCTTCTGTTGTGTCTTAATAGTTTTCCATCGCTGTGCATTTTGACGATATAGTTGCGCATTTCAGTGCATTTCTCTAACGCCGTTGTTGGCTGCCACATGTCATTTTCCTGAAGAACAAATACCTTGCTACCTATCATCAATTCGGGAGGGTCTTTTGCATTTCTGTTGAAATATTTCTGTTCTACTTTTAATGCTCATCCAGTCACAGATTTGGTTGTCTTTTACTATGTTTGTATCCAACAGGGTTGGGATCCTTGTTCTTATTTTCCTGTTGTACAGGATCTTAGCTGGTGAGGGCATTTGATTATTAAGTGGGGTTGCTCATAAGCATAGTAGAACTATTTGGTAGTCCATCCTTGACTTTTTCGCCTTTTTTAATGTGTTTTTTATTGTTTGAACCCTCCGTTCAATGAATCCATTTGACTCTGGGTATTTTGGGCTTGATGTGATATGCATGAATTCCCATTCCATTGACAAATTGTGAAACTCATTTGATGTGAAATACTTGTGCGTGTTCGTGTATCCCATGAATAACGAAAATTACTTTCAAGTATTTGATACAGTTTGTACTTGTGAAACTCTTCATTGTATTTACGAATGGAATTTTACTGTATTGATCAGCAACAAATAAAATTTGTTGACCATTAAACTCAAAGATATCAGCTGCAATATTCTGGAATGGCCTGGTTGACTGTTCTTCAATGATAATAATCTCTTTGGTATTCTTTCTTTAGTGTTCATTGCATATTTCACATGACCTTACCATCATTTCTATGCCTTTGTTTATTCCTCTCCAATAAACGCTATTTCTTGCTTTTAGCTGACATTTTTCTATCCTTTGGTTCTCTTTTAAGGATTGTGTTTTGCATACTTTTTGCTATGACTATACATTCACCTTTAGTCACTAATCTATCTTGTACTAATAGACAGTCTTTCATGGGCGAATAATTTCTTATAACTTTGGATGCCACCCATTGTTTTAGCATTTTCACTTCTTCATTTTCTTCTGTAGTTTATTGTAATTCTGTTTGTTTCTATACTGTTCTCTCAACAGTATGTATTGTTAAGTTCAATTTCTTCACCTTGTGTTGGTTGTGTTTTCGACAAATAATCTGCTATTTTCATCTCTTTACCTGATTTATATATGATCTGAGCATCATATGGTTGTAACTTTAATAGCATTCTTTGCAGTCTTGGAGGTGCAATGTTTTTATTCTGTATATTTTCTAATGGTTTGTGATCTGATTCTATTTGAAATGCTTTTCCGTATACATATGTATGAAATCTTTCACAAACAAACACCACTGCAAATAGCTTTCTTTCAATGTTTGCATATCGTGATTCGGTATTAGTCAAGCTTTTGATAGCAAATGCAACAATTTTGTTGTCATTGATTTATATTGTTGCACGAGCAATTTCGTTAGGTAGTAATTTTCAAAATGATAGTCCGTGAAGTTTTTTCAAAATGATAGTCCGTGAAGTTTTTTTTAAAATGGTAATCCATTAATTTTTTTTCAAAAAAGTCATTTTAAAAATGGTAGTCCATGAATTTTTTTTCCAAAAAAGTAATTTTCAAAATGGTAGTTTGTGAAGTTTTTTGTCAAAAAAAGTAGTCCGTGGCATCTTCTACATTCTTTGCCATAAGGTAGAGATAAAAAAGCCAATTCATGGAAAAAGAAAATAAGACAGCCATACATTTAAATATTTTCTTTTTCCATGAATTTTCCCACATCTTGTGCACAGTTTGGCTTTTTTATCTCTACCTTATGGTACATTCCGGTTTGTATTTCATTTGCATCTTTTTAGCGTCATTTTGGGTTGTAGCTTCATTTTGCCGCTTTCAATAGCTATCTTCAGTGTGAGATTCGATTTACTAATAAGATTTCTCCTCTCGTCTGAATATTTCAAAACTTTTATTATTTATTCCAGGAGTCTTTCATCCTTGCTCCAACTGAATTCACATCTATCTGCTTTTGACTAAAAATGTGTCTATTGTTTCTTCATTCTGTTGAAATGAAATAAATTCTAAACGTTCCATCCATTTATTCGGTTTTTGAATCATTTGTTTTTCAAAAACATTTTCGGAATGTTGTTTTTGTTTGTTACTGAGATCTGCATTTTTCATCACCTCTTGACCCTTTGGTTCTGTGCTAATTAAAATATAGTTATATTTTAATTTTTCCTCCATGTTGTTGATTATGAAATAGGATGATATAAAGTTAACCCATTTGCTGAAGGCTTCATGTTTATTTTCATTCATCCAGTCTAACATCAGTAGTCGAATATTAGAGGTCGCCATTGTTTTTTTTAGACGGAAAAAATGATTTCTTTTTTTCTTTTGAAAAATAATATCTTGATGTACTCACTTTGAGATACATTTACATCTGCTCTTTTTTTTTTCTTGGGGTTACTTGCAAATCAGTCAGTCAGTCACCGCTCGCTGCCACGATATAGCATTTTATATTGGGTGAAACAATATAGATAAGAATGAATACACGGGGTGTGTATTTCACTAGCAGTTTATTTACTTTGCTCAAAGAGTAAGCAAACTCGATCCAAGGGAGATAACTCTTAAAAACTAAGACACAGCCTAACCTCTTGCTTAGTCCTACAACTTCTTTGGCTCTTACTTGCTCAGCTCCATATAGCAAATTATTTGAGACAACACTAGTTAATCTAACCTTTTGTTTTAGTCTACGGTCTGTTTTTGTCTCTTAACTATTCAGCCACTATTGTTGAGATTACTCGAGACAATTATGGCCCATTTTGTCTTTTAATGATTGCCATCGACTATTAGATTTCAACATATTCAACAATTATTGCAATTTCATCTTTTTGTCACAATCTTATCATTTATTTCATTTTTGGCAAGCCTTCTATCTAACATGAGCACTGTTTATACAATTATTATTTTTAATTCCTGCAATTTTCATAAACTGAACAATCAAAAGTTCAGTCACTAACTTCTGATGGCTAAGTTATTGTGGCAAAAATTGTGGGAATGCAGGCTTAAATGGCCTCGGTGTGCGCTTTGCCGCCACAGCGTCATGATGCTGAAAAGGGTCCAAGATGGCACATGCGGCCTTAATGCAGTCTGACAGAATCTTGTGTGCTCTCGCGCACATATGCAAATATGCAAATTTGGAGGACTCTGTTTTTTATAAAAACAGGCCACTGGAGCGGATGAGACAGACCCGAAAACGAGTCAACGGAAAGTACCGACAGATGACGCTGCTGCAGTGAGCTGAGGTTTTGTATACTCTTTTATTTCTTAGCAACAACAAGCTATCTTGGCATACATTTTTTACCATGGAAAGATTTGACCTAAAGCTGATACCAGAGTTTGACGGGTCCCCGGCTCGTCCTTCAGTGGTTGAATGGCTGGAGAAGGCCGAGCATGTTTGCAGGCTGTACAAAATTAAGGATCCAGCTATGGTCATCTCATTGAGACTCATTAAGGGAGCTTATGCCGTGTATCAGCAGCTCGAGGATGTGGCGACAATGGAGCAGATAAAACAAGCGTTGTACGGAGCATTCGGTGTGGACCCTTTTGTTGCCTGGAGGCAATTCTCTTAATGTCGGCTTGGGTCAGGGGAAACTGTGGACGTCTACCTGGCCAACCTGAAGAAGCTTGCTGCTCCCTTCGATAGTGCAAGTGACCGGATATTGGCATGTGCCTTTTTGTCTGGGCTCCCGGATAACGCCAGGCGGCTGTTGCGGGCGTCGTCGAAGCTTAATGAGCTTGGGTTGGAGGAGTTGTTGGCTAGAGCCCGAAACATCCTAAAGGATGATGTGGAGCAGGTCACGGCAGCAGTTGATGCACTAGAATCGTCTACAGAGAGCCCACCGTGCTACAAATGTGGCGGCCCCAACCACTTCATCAGAGACTACAGAAGCAGTGCAAAGCGCATCCCGGACTATGGAGCACGGAAACGAGGACACTGTCACCGATGCGACAAGCCAGATCACGTAGCATGGAATTATCCAGGAAACGAGCAGGGGGAGGAAGCCGTGGTGCCAGCACCCTCCCCAAAGCAACACTGAGCAAGGCACTTCCTGTAGTGACAGTGCGAGTTGATGGGTGTAGGCACTCAGCGCTGGTTGACACCGGATGTACCCAAACCCTCATACACAAGAAATGTTGCACCGCATGGACGAAACAGAATGTCCCAGTATTAATCATTGGCGGAGGCTCACTGGTGTGTTGTGGGGTGAGCATTGTCCATATAAGCGTTAGCGATGCCCCCCACCCCCACCCCGGTTGCTGTAAAGGCATTGGTGGTCGACAGGGAGCTTCTTGGATACGACCTTCTTCTTGGAATTGACACGCAGAATATGACAAGGGCACAAATGTGTGGACTGCGTCCTGAAAGTGGTTGGGCGACCAGCCACCAGTGTCCTTGCGGTATCGGCTGACGGAGTATCTCCCTCCTGCGTGGCTCAGGAGGGCAGTACGAGGCAGAACTCCAGATTTAGGTGGATAATGGCTGGCTGGTTCCGTACCCAGAGGATGAGCTTGGGCCACCAAGGGGGCTGATCTTCCTTATGGCCGTCAGGCAAGAGAATAAACATACCGGGAACTCAATGAACACGTCGACCAACACACGGCAGGAACTGACGTCTGCGCACATAAACTGAGGGAATGGCGCCAGCAGGAGCGTACACGGCAATCCTGGACCTGCGAAGAGCCTACCTGCAGATACGCGTCGAGAAATTGCTGTGGTTGTTCCAGACAGTCATGATCAAAGGGACTCGCTATTGTTTGACCAGGCTGAACGTGGCCGCGAACATTATGATAGCGATTATGCAGGCAATCCGGCGTCAGGATGAAACTGCGCAGTACGTGACGTCATCGTATATTGACAACATTTTCGTGAACATGTCTGCCCAGGTGGTGAAAGAACACTTTGAGAGCTTCAGGCTGTTGTGCAAGGAGCCAGAGTACCTGCAAGATGGAGCGAAAATGCTTGGCTTGCATGTGAGCGGCAGCGCAGACAGACTCCGCTGGGGAAGAGGTGGTGACATCCTGGAAGTTCCATCCAACATCACGCGTCGGAGTGTTTTTTCTGTCTGCAGAAAACTGGTGGGCCACTTCCCCGTGTGTGGGTGGCTCTGAGTGGCGGTGGCGGCCATAAAGCGACGTGTGACTTCCATGTCAATGGGATGCAATGATGAGATGCACGATCCCGCCCTACGAAGCATGCTGGTGGAAGCTGTGGTGAGAGTAACCAAGGACGACCCCATGTAAGGGAGCTGATGCGTTGATGGGAGCAAGTTTACAGTTTGGGTGGATGCCAGCTCACTCGCCCTTGTCGTTGCTCTGGCGGTTGACGGATTTATTGTAGAAGATGCCTGCTGGCTTCGGCCAGAAAATGACGCCAGGCACATAAACCTGGCTGAGCTTGATGCTACACTCAAAGGGGTAAATCTGGCGCTTCAGTGGCAGGCCAGAGTGCTACACATTGTCAGATACTCTACGTGCATGCATCGGTGGATAACTGATGCCTTGAGTGGGAAAGCAGGGCTGACAACGAAGGTATCGACCAAAAAGCTAATACGGAGAGGACTTGCTATCCTGACCGAGATCATCAAGGAAATCAACCTGGCTGTAGATGTGACTCTGGTACAGTCCTGTCAGAATTGTGTGGATTGCCTGACCAGAGTGCCACGCCATTGGCTGGACCTGCCGAAAGAAGTGGACAAACCGGCACCTGTGAATTGCGCCGCAGCAGGGCTGCGGCTTAGCCCGGGCCATGTTGCTGATATCCATTGCCAGAGCGGGCACCCCGGTGTAAACCGAACCCTTTACTTTGCCAGGCTGGTCGACCCCTATGTGTCAAAGAGTGATGTGTAATCTGTTGTGAGTAGCTGCGAAACCTGTCAGACGATCAACCCAGCACCCGTCCGGTGGAAGAAAGGAAAACTGAGTGTGAGAGAAAATTGGAACAGGCTCGCAATGGACGTAACTCACCACAATGGCGGACATTTTTTGATGCTCATCGATTGCAGACCGTCCAGATTTGCATTGTGGCTGCCCCTTCGCCGGCAAAACTAGGCCACTGTTGTCCGTGAGCTGGAAAGTGTCTTCCTCGAGCATGGTCCCCTCTCTGAGATATTGACCAACAATGGCACCACCTTTGTTAGCAAGCAGTTCAAACAGTTCGCAGACGGCTGGGATTTCGGTACACATATGTGCCTAGCGGGAATTATTGAGAGAAACCACAGGACTGTCAAGACAATCGCAGCTAGGAAGGGGTGTACAGTGCCTGAGGCAGTCTATTGGTATAACGTCACCCCCTAACGACGACATTTCACCCTCTACTGTGCCAGCCGAAGCACTGCACAGGTATCACGTCAGGGTGTGAGGCATGGAGACCAGCTCACTGCCTGAGCCGGAGGCAACGAGAGAGAGTATCAAAGAAGGGGATGTCAAGTGCAACACACGCTACGGAACCGGGCGTGTTACTGAGGTGATCAGCCCGCAATCGGTGCAGGTTTACGGGTGCCCTGTCACATCAAGTATCTTCGATCAACATCACAAGCATAGCCGCCACTTGGTGATGAGAGCAAGACTGGATCGGAGACCAGTGAACCATCATTCTGGGTTACGCCGACTTTGTCGGACAGTGACCCTGAGATTAGCAGCCTTAGGTTCACCGACCCTGAAACTGAGGACGAAAGCACAGATAGCATTTAAGCTGGGACTCCTAATACAACACTCAAACCCTGGACCTTATGGACCTGTTTTAAAAATAAATAAATAAATAAATAAATAAAAATATTATTTGTTTACATCCAAAATAAAAAAGGGGCAATTTCTAAAAAAAACATCTGATCTTCAAGGTGAAGACGCTAACCTCAATATCGTTTAAAAAAATCAACAACAAAAAACTATGTAAATATATAAACGATAAAAACTAAACAGTAAATCGTCTATGGCATTATAGCGTAATGGATAAGACGCAAGGTCCAGGGTTCGAGTCCTAATAACAGTCAAGCTACGCTGAAGAGGAGTAGGGCCCCAAAACATGCATGTACGTAGATTACTGTTTTAAAAATTATAATTAGTTTTTGGAAATAGAAATCTAGCAGAGTGCTCAATTATAAGGAAAATACAAAAATAAGAACGTTTTATTCATATTTTCTTTACAGAAAGTTTTGGATGAGATAAGTCATTGGTACCGTCGGTTTCAAACCTGATAATTAGGGACCGTTTAGATACCCATATCAAGCTCTCTTCAGCCAATACTCATCTCTTTTATAACTGGAAGTGGAAACATATACATACATTATGAGTTCACGTTTAACTCTTGTTTTGTGAAAAATAAAACTTATTTATCAATTATGGTGATTTTTATTAAATTTAAAATTAAATTTTACTAAATTTAAAATCTAATTTCAATTAAAAATAAATAATTATATATATATATATATATATATATATATATATATATATATATATATATATATATATATAAAGCTGAATGTCTGTGTGTGTGTGTGTGTGTGTGGTCACGAATAGGCTCCTATTTGGTTGACTATTTTAAAAAACTGATTACATATAATGATAGAAGATGTATGGAGACACAGGAATGGGTATGTTTGATCTGGCAGAATGCTGGTTCATTAAAATTGTGGAGTCTGTGTTTGTGCCTGGTCCACAAAGTATGGAAATAAAATTTAAAAAAAACGTTTACAAGTGTTTTTGATATAGATGTACATAAGAATTCTTTGATAAGTATGTTTTAACTTAAATAGGGATGGTATAATAAAATTGTGGGGTCTGCGTTCGTGCCTGACCTCCATAGAATGGAAATAGGCACAAACTTTAATAAAGACTTTTCATATCTATCTGCGTAAGTATACTTTGATAATTGTGTTTAAGTTTGAAGAAATATGGTATAATAAAATTATGGGGTGTTTGTTCGCACCTGACCTCCATAGAATGGAGATATGTCACAAAGTTTAACAAGGTTTTTAAATATAGATCCACAGAATATTGTGATAAGTGTTTCAGTGTTGACAGGTATGGTATAATAAATTATGGGGTTTATCTATTTTATTTTTACTTTCATCATATTTTGCTTTGGTTTTGATACCCCCAAATTAAACCCAAACTTACAACCCTTCCTTTTCATAACCTATCATACTTTCATAAATCAGAGTCCTTTTCTGTAGGCTGTTTTTGAACCTAGTCAACGACGGGTACTTTTGCTAGTATATATATATATATATATATATATATATATATATATATATATATAATTATTTTATTGAAATTCTTTTAAGATGAGTATATGGTTCTAGAAGTTTTACTCCTACCCAAAGCTGGCCAGAAGATTAGTTGGCCTAAATGTGGTGAGACAACAACAACTATGGAAGGCAGTAATTACTGAGGATATCATTACAAGACTTAGCATTCCTATCACACTGAGGGTAATAACCTGAAGAAAGTCAGAGGATAAGTTGGCTGAAACTTGGTAAGACAACAACTATGAAGGTGAGGATAACAGTCCATTGAAATTTATATTCCATACTTTTGAGTCTTACACCTGATCTCGATGAGGTTTGATCCATAGGATCCATAGGATCGGACCACGTCGAGAGCAAGTGTGAGATGTTGCCCACATCGAGAGCAGGTGTGAGATGTTGCAAGTATTCAAGACACTTTGCATGCATTTAAGCCAGGTTTTCCTTGGTTTTGCTCATGCTTGAATACATGCATGTTATTGCCTTTGTTAAAAATGAAATAAATAATGTCTAGACTGTAATGTGATAAAAGCAGGATGTTTATTTAAAGTATGAATATGAGTAACTTGTCTCGAAGAGAAGTAGTACTGATAAACGTATATCACCTCTGCCCTCTGGTGGCCCTCTCCTAATACCAGGAGAGATCATTCAGTCTTTCCTTGGGCAGGATAAATAGGATTGGATGTTAACACGTCCCTGCTTTCTTTTCTGGTGCTTAGAATGGACTTTTCAGGAGACAGCATCAAAAATTTATCTGCAGGGAAAAGGAAAGAAAAAAAATTGAACAAAATTGCATGATTACATTTTAAAATTAGACAGATGATTCCTTGGATTCAGATGTGAATCCAAGAATTTTAAAGGAGGGGACTCTCTTTTTGTTTAGGCCATCAGTAATCTGTTTGTCAGTGGGTATCCAGGATATCTGTGCAATTTCTCCTCTGGCAACCATTTCTCTAAGGATTGCCATTTCAAATCATAGTCTTTTATCAAGGATTTGTGTGGTAGAATGCACTGCATCATACAAACAGGAGTTGTCTGTTTTGCATGTTATCTTGTCTTCCAACTGTAACAAGTCTAATATCAATTTTCAGTGAGATCAACCATGATCAAGAGTACTCTTGACTAATCTTTTGATGCATTTAGATTGCCAGGCTATTGGTTATTATTACCTACCAAAAAGATTATGTAGCCACCTTGAGATCCACCATCAGTTAGGTTAGCAAAGGATGCATCGCTGTATGCTATAATTTGCAGCAATTTAGGATTTTCTAGGATTGGAATATGAATTTGGAATTTCTCCTTTTTGACCTTTTTTAATAGTTTGTTTAATAGATTCCACATTTTCTTGTTTTAATATGGAACTTAAGGAACTAACATCAAAACTGAGGCCAAGTCTGGTTTGGGTGGCTAAACCAGTTGAACTGACCTATTAGCTGCCTAGCCTTGGTGATCTCAGTTGATATTAGCTTATCTTCCGGCATTCTTCCATTCTGCAACAGAATGTGTCTGAGTTTCTTTGTATATTCATCTTGTCCAATAGTGATGTAACTATTGGATGTTTTTTTTATTTCTAATCCAATATATTGAAATTTAGCAACTTCTTCAGATTTTACTTTGAAAAGTTACGAAGTTCATTAATGACTTTTTCTCAAACATCTCTGACCCAGCAAAGCAGAAATCATCAACATGAGTGGCAATTATATGATATTCATCAAAGAAGCAAGCAGCCATGTGTTTGTGCCTTGTGTGGCTATACAAATGATGAATAAATAATCAACACTTAACTTGGAAATGTCCTTACGTCTGTCTGTTCTGCGAGCTGATAAGAAAGAAAAATGAAAAAGGTTCAAGATGATGTCCATGATCTTTTAAAGATGGACACAATAAAAACAAGTCGCTGGGAGAAGTTAGGGTGAAGTGGTCAAACCTGCGTACAGTGAATAGTGCTCTGTGTTTTGTCAGACTTTTTGATACAACCCGTGTAGTGAAATTTGCTTTGCATCTCGTTAGACACTTTCTTTTTGTTTTACCACAAATTATGCTTTGTAGCTTGTTTTTAAAATGAAAGGTGAACATAACATATTTCGATGGTGTGACCTATAGTTCTTCTCTAAGTGTTAGGTGTTGAGACACTTGTAGTCTGTCTAAACTGTATGAACGAACTGACTAAACCAAGATGGCCGACTCCTATTTATATCACCACAAGCAAGGGAGGTAACCATGTAACTGAAGCAAGGGAGGTAACCAATGTCTACATTAACATTGCTGCTGTCCTCAAGTGAATAATTTATTTCTGATTTAACAAGTCCCTTAGAAGCTCAGACGAAGCTCCTGCCTTGGTCAAACAATCAGAGACCTGATCACAACCCTTGATCCATTCTATCTGTATCTCCCCTCTACTCTTCATTTCCTTCAGCCTTGCTACATCTATTCTCAATCGTCGATCGCTTACCAGATTGTTGGAATTCAATGTCTCCACAAGTGATGCATTATCTGTCTTGCAGAGAACGTCTGGCAATTTAGATAACTGAAATACCTCTTGTATCATAACCGCAGTCAAAACACCAGCATCAGCTCCCTCATTCAGAGCAAGAGTCTCTGAGGCCAATGGGCTTTTTGTCACTCTGTCCAATTTCTTTGACGCCCAACACATGGGGGCCATTTTGTCAGTACTTCCTCCAATAAAGACAACAAAACCACCCTGTGAAGATCCATCTTCCAGACTGGCATAAGAGGCATCAGTATAACACAAAATGTGTAAATCTGAGGGCTTTCCCAATTTTGGAAATGTTATAGAACCCTTCTTGGATTTCAATTTTGATAAGGCTTTATTCGCCTCAAATAAGGCTTTTACTTTGGGATGCTTTCCAGTGTTGCTCATTTTACACACATCAAAAGCTATATCAGGGCGTGTTTGAGTTGAAACCCACATCATCTGACCTGCAAGTCTCTTCAACTCATGCTTTTCTTCTTCATTCAGTTCATCATTTTTCCTCAGTATCCTCCCTTTGCTTATTTCTATTGGAGATATGGAAGATACATATAGATCTTGTTCTACAGTGATCCCATTTTCCTGTTGATTAACATTCAGTCCAACATATTTGAATGTTCCACTTTCATGAGATCCCACCTTAAATTTTTCTTTCAATGTTGCAATCACATCCCTTTCAAACTCTGTGTTTCCACAGAAAACAAAATCATCCACGTGCATAGCAAGAATTCCAGTCAAATTTCCTTTAATATCATGCCACAAAAACAATGCATTATCATAAGCACTTGCTACTCCTTTTAATTCAATCAAAGCCTGAGTAACTCTCTTGTACCATGCCCGTGGAGCATCATTCAATCCATAGATGCATCTTTTTAATTTCCACACTTGAGATTTAGGACAAACATCAGATGGTGGTCTCAGGTACACATCTCTCTCTAAAATACCACCTTGCAAAAAGGCTGAGGTAAAATCTATGGTCTGCAGCATCCAATTCTTTATTGATGCGGTTAGCATGACCATTCGCATAGCTTCACGGCTACATGTTGGGGAGTCCGTTTTCAGATTACTATTTTCTTCATAGCCTCGTGTTACAAGGCGAGCTTTCATTGTTTTCTGATTATCCTTGAATTTTTCAGTAATCACCCATCTTGTGGATATTGTTTTTTGACCTGTGTATGGCACACATTCAAATACTTCATAGGTGTTCATGTTTTTTATTTCTTTATGCTTGGCATCCATTACAGCTTTCGACTGCTCTTGTTCAGCGGTGAGCAGGACTACATTTTCCTGTTCAGTATATTGGGGCACTTCTCTCCAATGATCAATATGATTCCAGTTGATACAAACTTGATTCTCGTTTTCATCCTCAGGTTCTATATTGATCCAATGACTATATTTGCCAGTTGATTTAGGCTGTACTGACATAACCTTTCCTTTCTTCCACTCCTCACTTCCATTTATTTTATAAGTTATGGTCTTATTTCGGCCAGGTTTTTCAGTCTTATCTCTTAAACTGGTAGAACTATCAACAACTTCTTCTCTGTCTATATCTTCACTTTCTACCACTTGATTCTGCAACTCCTCCTCCTCAACTGAAAGGTATTCATTCTTCCCTTCTGTAGTGTTTCCCAGCATTTCAGCTTTTTTTGTTCTTTTTTCGTTGTTTTTATTCACTTTCATCAATTGGCACGGATGCATCCTATAAAATGCTCCGCCATGTCTGATTAAGACAAACTGGCCTTCTCTGCCTAACACTTTTGCTGGACCACGCCATCCTTTAAAACCCTGCCTCCGATAATAGATTTGGTCTCCGGTAGCATAATCTTCATCAGCATAAGTTCTGACATTAGACCTGAGAGCTCTCCTAATTCTCTCACTGGACTCAGCTTCCAAAAAGTTTCTCCTTGCACTATGGAGAGCATTTAAATTTTTTCTCACCATGTCACTTGTAGTAGAGGACTCCATAGCAGGTAACTGGTCTGTCAGAATTGAGGGTGTATTTACATTGAAACCGAATACAAGTTCATTTGGACTGTGTCCAGAGTAATTGAGGAGGGCATTTTTTGCACAAATAGCCCATGCCAAGGCAATTTCAGGTTCACACTTCTCATCGTCAATTGTTTTTTTCATTGCCTCAGCAACTATCAAATTATGACGTTCTACAGTACCGTTGCTGAATGGACTTTCTGCGGCAGTAGTACAGGTCTCTATGTTGAGTTTTTCATTCATCTGTCTATAGTGTTCGTTGTTGAATTCACCCCCATTATCACTCAGAAAACGAACAGGAGATCCGAAATAGGTAATCCACATCATAAAGATGTTTTTGATGATCTCCTCCTTCTTCTTTGTTTTGATCAATGTTGCCGCTGAATACCTGGTAGCGGCATCAATGAGATGTAGTATCCACACCTCATTGTGGATGAACTCTTTCAAATCCATGCAAACTGTGTGATTAAATCTATTGCCAAGAGGCAATCCCACAACCGGTCGCAGTGGAGCTTTTTTAAATCTAAGGCAAATTTGACAGTTTTCACAAACCTCCTCAATCGCCTTTATAAATTCCTTGTCATTGAATTTGCCACTTTTTTTAACCAAGGAAACAAGTTTTTCCTTCGAGGCATGAGCAAACTGTCGATGAAGTTTTTCTGCTTTTTTTTTTTTTCTGTGAAAGAACACTGACCAAAATTCTGAACATGTAATACAATGTTCTTAGTACCACTATGATCCAACAACTTATTTGTTAAGGGGAGACAATAGTGCCCTGAAGTTGTGGTCTTTAGTTCAATACATTTATCAAAAATCCAGCACATATCTTTCCGGAAATCTAGCACTATTCCTGCTGTCTTCATTGATTTGTGACTTAATAGAAGAGGCAAGTCGTTTTTCACAATATCTGCTTCGATATAAACTCTTATACCTCCGAGTGTAACCGGAAATTTAGCAACTTTAATTGCTGTGACAGCCACTCCATCACCAAAACAAAAACTCCGGTCTGAGTTCGTATACTTCACTAGTTGCAGGTCACTTTCATTTAAAGTATCTAAATAAACATCAAGCCACACTTCGCCAGCCAGTGTGCGAGTACAAGCAGAATCCAAGACTGCCATTCCAAATGTTTCCTTTACAAGATTTGAGATTTTTTCATTTGTACTGTTCAAATAAATATTTTCTTGAATGAACAACGTAATGTGTATTTGTTCTGTCGCTTCCGTAAACCTGGGCGTATTTCTAGGACACTCTCTAATTAGATGGTTCGGAGACTGACATTTGTAACACAACAACACGTTTCCACTTCGGTCACATGGATTAGATTGTCCTCGACGAAAACGCCTTTTGTTGTTACCCGGTTTAGAATAATTATAGTTGACGATTTCGGGCTCTGATTTCACTGCCGGTACATTTTCATCACGATAAATGTCACCAAATACTTTCTTTATCGATTCCTTCATGTTTTGATACGTCAAAACAGAACACGTTGTCCGCGCTAATTTTTCGTTCTCTTCCGATATGTTAACCGCGTTCAAAACAAGAAAAGCTTGCACTCCTTCCGGTAGAATAATGTAGAATTTTTTTAATCTTTGGTACAAAAACTCATAACGAACAAGAAAGTCATTTATACTGGTACCTGACGGTACATAAGTGTAAAATTCCTTAAAAATCATGTAAGCGCGCGTGTGTTCATCCTTTAAATATATGTCATCCAGTTTCTTTATTAAGATCTTCAAGCCATCTCGTCCGCCGATGTCACTTGTTGGCAATTCACGGACACATTCTCTAATATTCGGTGGTAGCGTCAAAAACACTGCTGGCCCTTTTTTTTCCTCAGAAAGATCCGTGAACAACGACCACATTTCAACGTCTTGTTTCCAGTTCTCGTAAACATCCTCCCCCTCCAACAATGGAGGTTGTTTGTTCGAAGTTGCCATATCCGATATCCGATCTGTCTAGTGCTACAGACAAGCTGTACAAAAAAAAAAAAAATTTTTTTTTTTTTTTTTTTTTTTTTTCGTTTTGTCGCACACAGAGGGATATCTCTGCTACCATTTGTTGAGACACTTGTAGTCTGTCTAAACTGTACGAACGAACTGACTAAACCAAGATGGCCGACTCCTATTTATATCACCACAAGCAAGGGAGGTAACCATGTAACTGAAGCAAGGGAGGTAACCAATGTCTACATTAACATTAGGTACCAGGATTGAGATGCATCAATTAGACCATATACGCGTTTGGATAATTTCCAAATGTAACCAGGAAGTACATTGGCTTTTTTCAGAAGAAGATGGGTTGATCTAACTGCTTACTCTGTAAAAAGTTTTAATGTCCATGGATTTGCATATCCAGCCACTTGCTGACATAACTCCTAAGATTGTTCTTCAACTTGCAACATGTTGAGGTATTTTTATTTTGAAAGCCTTTGACAACAAGTCTGGCCTTAAAGGTTCGCTTGCCACTGGATTCTTTATTAGTGTAGACCTATCTTGTGCTTATCTTTGGTGTGGGTAGCACTTGTATGTAGACTTTATGTTCAATCCAACTTTGGAGTTCTCTCTTCCTGGCTTTGTCATATTCGTCATTAGAGGAGTCAGTTGGCACATTTACTTCCAGGGCGTCTTCAGTGAAGGTTTGGTCATCTTGATTGGTTTCCCATTCCAGGACCCCATTTTCAAAATCCAGCCATAATGGATCACCTTCCTCCATAACAATGTTTATTAAATATTTAATTTTACCAGTGGCTTTACCAGTTCTACTGATCACATTCAGTTTCTTCCATTCTTGGTTTCATCATTGGTGAACTTGCATATCATAGTTTGGCCTGGTTTAGATATGGTGATCATTTTTGGTAGCGTATCACATATATTGGCTCCATTCAGGATTATCAGTAGTTTCACTCCCATCATCTATTGGCATATAATTGCTTACTGTGGCATTATTTTGGCTCTGAGGTTTTATTCGTCCACTGGTATCATGGTACTCAGAAGTGTTATGGCATGTGTCAGGATATAAAATTAAGCATGAGGGATGCACTCTAACATATGTGGCTCCATGTTTTACCAGTACCTGTTTATGTTCCCAGCCTATGACAGAACCAAACCATTTATCAGATTCATTTCTTTTAAAAAGAACAAGGTCACCATTTTTGTATTGATCAGTTATAGTGGTCCTCACTTGATGACAGAGGACTCATTTAAATTTTTCAACGGCTTCACCCTCTATGAAACCTTTTCTTGCAGCATTGCATTGAGGCTAGGACTCACACCTTCTAGTGCAGGAAGTTGATCATTCAAAAGGGAAGGCAGGTTGGATTTTTTCCAAAAACCAGCTGGTTAAAGTTATAGCTGTATGAATTGTGAAGTGCATTCTGGACATTGATCGCCCATGATAAAAAATTACACTGAACATCTTCTAATGTTTTCTTGATCATTTCTCCCAAAATACCATTGTTCCTTTCATTTAATCCATTATTCCGAGGAGACTGCACATCAGTGACATGGACTACAATATTTAAGTTTTGAACCATGTCTCAGAAGAATTGATTGTCAAATTCCCTACCATTATCAGAAAGAAAAGCTCCTGGAGCACCAAAATATGCAGGATATCAGAGCTTTCCTTACTTGTAAGCCTGACAGTAATGCTATATCTGGTTGCATGGTCAACTAAGTGTATTACTTTATGTCCATTAATTTCCTTTATATCCATGGTTACAGTCTGGTTGAAATAAGTTTCTAATGGAAATTCTACAACAGGTCGAAGTACAGGTTTTTTATACCTGATGCAGGTCTGACAAGTAAGAGGAATTTTTCCTTAAGATATCCATAAATTCAGCATCTTTTAAACCAGCACTTCTGACAAGATCACACAGTTTTTGTGCACTGAGATGGCTGAATTGTCGATGTAATTTGGTGGCAATTTTTAATTTTTCTACTTTACCTTTTTTTATTAATATTGTTTTGAAATAAAATATATTGCAACTTATCCTGGTCTAGTAGAGGACTGGATGTGGTAGCATCCAGAAATGGTGCACAGTAACTTTATTCTTTTGCCAAACATTTTTGCTTTGTCATCATTATAGTTGGGGATCACCTGAGCCCTTTTCATTGCCGTCTTGCTTAATAACAGAGGGATATTGGCATTAGCAACATCACTTGTTATTTTAATGTCAATCTTAGCAATGACACATGGTAGAGTTACCGTTTTTAGTGATGTTATTTTTATTCCATCACCGAACTTGCTGCCTTTGTAGGGAATTTCGTTTTTTGAATCCTCACGCAAAATTTCAAGAAAACACTCTCGCCATTTCTTTCTGCATATGGTGGTACTTGCTTCTGAATCCAAAATGGCAGAGTTTATTGTCTGTCCAAAAAGCATACTATCAACTTTCTCTTGGTTGAGCAAGACTATGTTAACAATTTTTTCACAGTTTCCACTTACATTATGGCAATCGTCTCATTCATTTAATTAATTTAATAATACCATACTTTCTTGTTTATGGTAATTATTTTTAGAGTAAGGACTCTTGGTGACATAGTGGAATTTGCACCTGCGGCATAGCAAGCCAGGGTCTGATTATTTGGGATTTTTCAGTTTAAATGCTGACTAAAGTTACCGGTTGATCCTCTTTTCTTATTAATGCTGCTACTACCTAAGAAATCAGCAGATAAGTCAGAGCTCTACGGACGAATTTATCTTTAGTTGACCTTTGACAACTAAATATTTTCGTTTACTAGCCAAATAGAAAAGTTACTAGCCAAACTCATATGATTTTTAGAATATGACATCTTCGTTCTGTGACGAGTATGTACATCATAAAGATTTTTCTGTGTTTTTTTTTAATAAGTGTAAGTCTAAATATACAACAAATTTTATGTTGATACTTGAACATAGAAATATTCTAATTTCTTCAGATATTTTTTAAACATCCTTCGTTAAAAAAAAAAGTATATTGTTCTATTAAACTTTTATTGTTTAAATAATTTAACTTTGTTTGTTTTATAAAAACAGTTGAAAAGATATTTTTTCACTCAGTAGTGAGCTTTGGGAGATTGTCAGTGAAAGAAATGCAATCGCCAAAAGATAAGCGTTTCATTATTTCTAGTCGCCACTTTGAAAAATCACTCGCAAATGCGACTGTTCCACTCGCAATGTAGAGCTCTGTAAGTGGGAAAGCTTGTGATAGCATTGTGCGTATAGGATTTTGTCGTTTTGTGTATGTGTGTCTGCCTGACTATAAACAATGCTGTCTATTTACTTTTTGACAGAAATGGTGAAAGGGTTTGGTAGTGGCAAATTTCCACATGTTTTTCTTTTTTAGTTGCGATGTCATATCACATAGAGTGAGCTTATTGATTGTTGCTCTAATTAATCTCTCATTTTCTGGCCTGAGATTAGCATATTTAAGGGCATGGTACACCAGGTTCAGGTAATATTTCATCACATGTTGGTCAAATTGAATTAAATAGTCATTATTAGAAATGTTGGGTTCACGGTGGTAATTTTCCTTCCTCTGCATTTAGTAATTAGATGTCCATTTCTAATATGGCTGCTCGAGCCTGGCCTGTAAGTGACAAAAGTATGGCTGTCACAGTTGAATTTCTCTTTTCAATGAATCGTAAAATTCTGAATTTAATTTTGGTGATTCAGATATTCTGGAACTCATTTCGTTTTATATAGCTCAACCACTCCCTGCTATCAGATGTTAAGAATGAAATAAATAATGCCCAGAAAGTAATGTGATAAAAGCAGGATGTTTATTTAAAGTATGAATATGAACGACTTGTCACAAAGAGAAGTACTGATAGAAGTATATCACCTCCACTCACTGGCGGCCCTCTCCTAATACCAGGGGAGATCATCAGTCTGTCCTTGGGCAGGATAAATAGGATGGGATGTTAACAACCTTGATGCAAAAGATGGAATGCCTGAAACCCTGAGCATGTATCAAATTCTACAAATGTCATTTGTCTGAAGGCCAACTTTCACTGGACAGTACCTAATTTCAACTTCCACCATCCATAAAATGTAAAGAAAGGAATTGTTTGTTGCCGACAATATCAAGCAAATGCAGTATGTAGTAAATGCAATACATATCAAGAGAAGATGGTTAGTTTAAGAAAAACTCTCCACTGAAACAATGATCCAGCAAGCATGACATCAGCTCCAAGAAATCTGGAATAGACACTAAAAGACACTACCCAGAAACTTACCACAGTTTGTATACCATACGTGAAGGGCTTATCAGAAAAACTTCAAAGAATATGTAATCTATATGACATGCAAACACTTGTACCTCCTCGACGTAACTACCCCCGACAACCTACTAAGTCTCATCCCTTTACAGTAGAGATCCCTAGGTGCAAGAAAGCCTTTTACTCCAATAGTTTTTTCCCCAGAGCTGCAGGTCTTTGGAATTCCCTTCCGGGATTCTGCTTTCCCAACTGTACTGATATGCAGAAGTTCAAGTGTAATGTGAACAAACATCTTTCTACTCATCTCCTTTCGTAATGCCCCTGTAAATTAAGTCCCTGATAGTAGTCCCCTGCTTCAAAGTGGCACTGTGCCTTGTTTGGGGTGAAAATTGAATTAAAAAAAAACAAAAAAAACATCAGAACAATATTCAGAAGCGATTCAACTATCCAGAAACAGCTTGTGTGAGTCAAGCCATCTACAAAAAAACTCATGACTAAGAACTGTATATATGAAATCCCATGTAAATGTGGAAAGATATACAATGGTGGGACATATCAGCCTGTAAAAGTATTGTTAGAAGAACATCGAAAAGCCATAATACGGGGATAGATTGAAAGTCGGGTATAGCTGACCATATGTGGAGGAAAAGGGGAAATCATCTACCATTATGGAACAAAGTAAAAATTATAGAGAGTGAAAAATGGTGGAGAGTAAGACAACTATGAAAACAGTACTCAATGTATTTTAAATATAGATAAAATCAAATTTACATATTATTTAGCAATTAATGATATAGATATATAATTTTCAACTAAATTTGTTTTTAAAAAGTGCAACAAAATGTACATAACATAAAATTAATGCATTTTGGATGAAAACATTATTACCTACTTACGTATCATGTCAAAACTAGTATAAATTCCAACATATTTAAGGTGAAAACATTATTACCTGCTTAAATGTTATGTCCAAATTAGTAAAACCATAGGGTTCTTTTGTAGAGCTTTTAAACCAACACATTTTGGTTGAAAACATTATTAACTACCTACATATCATGTTGAAATTAGTATAAATTCCAATGTATTTTAGGTGAAAACATTATTACCTACTTAATTATCATGTCAAAATAAGTAAAATGATAGAGTGCTGGTGTAGATAATGGCTCTTTTAAACGAATGCATTTCCGGTGAAGAAATTATTACGTACTAACATATGTTGAAATTAGTATAAATTACTAACATATGTTGAAATTAGTATAAATTACTAACATATGTTGAAATTAGTATAAATTACTAACATATGTTGAAATTAGTATAAATTACTAACATATGTTGAAATTAGTATAAATTACTAACATATGTTGAAATTAGTATAAATTACTAACATATGTTGAAATTAGTATAAATTACTAACATATGTTGAAATTAGTATAAATTACTAACATATGTTGAAATTAGTATAAATTACTAACATATGTTGAAATTAGTATAAATTACTAACATATGTTGAAATTAGTATAAATTACTAACATATGTTGAAATTAGTATAAATTCTAAAAATTATTAAAAATGAATCAATAGAAAAATAGGAAAACCAGAAAAAAAATAGAAAAACTTGTAATTTAAAATTGTGCATTTTAGGTTAGAATTTATGTGTCATGTCAAAATCAGTATAAATTATAAAAATTAAGAAAAATTTACAAATAAAAAAAACTAATTACAAGAAATAAGTAGGGTGATTTTATAGATTAGTGATCTTTTAAACTGACGCATTCAACTGAAAATATTAACTATACACTCCTGATCAAAAATTGAAGACGATTTGAAAATCTTTTTTTAAGGATAGATTTTAAACTTCTTCCACTTAATATTACCAATACCACAACTTAAAAGGTTATGGAGAAAAAGCTACATTTCAAACATTTAATTCAGAAATTTACATTTTTATAAAATTAAGCATTTTACACTTGATCAGGATTATAAGACCACGAGTATAAATTCTACGAAACTGTATGAAAAGTGTATCAAAGATTCAACAACCAAATTTAATAATGAGTTCTACCTCCACTGGTTTTGATGATTTAAAAAAAAAAATTTATGGTGGAGGGGGGGCATGCTAGAAATAAGCGTTTCTATTAAGGTGCGGAGGATGTTGCTCAAGCTTCTGGAGATGGTTTCACAAAGTTCATTTTTTTTTGCTAAATATTGTTTGCCATTTCGATAAAAATCTCTTGTCATCCATACCCAAACATTTTCAACTGGGTTCAAGTCCAGTGAGCATGCAGGATATCCCAAAAGATGGACCCCATTTTTATGCAGAAAGGTCAAAGTCTGTTGTGCAGCATGGATTGCAACATTATCCTGTTAGAATAACCATCCATCCTCACACAAACGATGGTTCTCCATCATCAATAATGCTTTTTGTAGCATGCTAAGATAACCAGCTGCTGTCTGATGACCCTGTACCACCTGGAGCTCCATCATCTTTCTGTAAGAAAAGGCACCCCATATCATTAGAAACCCTCCAGCACTGTGATGTGTAGAGAAAATTTCCGGAGGCATATTTTTTGTTATGCAAATATTGTTGGAAACCATCAGAAGCACCTAGATTGAATTGATAGAAAACAGGACTTTCTTCCACTTCTCAACATCCCATGTTTGGTATTCACAATCAAACTTTAAGCAATCCACCTTGTGACGTGGAAGCAGGTTCACGGTTTTTATTTGCCATGCTTTTTTGTTGTAAGTGTTGTCTGATGGTTTACTGGACTGCAATCAGCATCTGTAACTGCCTTAATTTGACTAGAACAAAGTCCCCTGTATTTCACAACAATCCATCTTATTCTTCAATGCAGGAGGAATTTTGTGGGGCCTACCAGTGGATTTTGCTTTTCCATCATTCTCATTGTTCTTTAGAAAGTTGCAAATCACAGTTTTTCTGTGATTTACCTTAGCTGCAATCTCCTACTGTGACAAACCTTGCTTATGAAAATCTAGAATTCGAGTACTCTCAACTTCTGTAAGTTTGCTTGCTTTAGACATGATGACACCTTTACGCAGTAACTGCTTATATCTATAATTGAACGAAAAAACAATTTATACCCCTGGTCTTACAATTTTGATCAAGTGTGAAATGTCTCGTTTTATAAAAATGTAAATTTCTGAATTAAATGTTTGGAATGTAGGTTTTTTTACCATAACTTTTTAGGTTGTAGTATTGGTAACCTTAAGTGTATCTTGTCAAAATTAGTAAAAATTAAAAAATTATGGAAAATGAATGAATAGAAAAATATGCCTTTTGAGTTTTTTTTTTTTTTTCATTACTAACTTAAGCAAATTTTATTCTAGGGGGCAAATTTGGTTTTAGTAGAGCTTGTGAGGTCTCCTTACTTTTATTAAGTGCGTACAGTAGCGCTTTGGAAGCCTCCTAAGTTTTATTTTATTCAGTGCTCACCTAAAAGAATAATTTTTTCTTAAGCGGAGTGATAGAAACTTGCTTTTAGTAGTGCTCTGGAGGCCCCTTACTTTTATTTTGTGCTTATAGTAGGGCACTGGAAGCCTTGTTATTTCTTTCTAAAAAAATAACTTTCTACTAGCGGGGGGGGGGGGATAGAAACTTGGTTTTAGTAGTGCTTTGGATATTGTAATAATAGATTTGGTATATGTAATAATATAATTTAACTCGTATTAAGCTTGATGTTGAATTGAACAGTGCTAGATAGAATATATAAGGGCTGAGAGAAAGAGAGAGAGAGAGAGAGAGAGAGAGAGAAAGAAAATAGATATACTAAAAAGAAATAGAAGAAGAGAGGTGGAAAGATAGAAGTATAGAGGTAATTGTATTTTTTTTTTTACTTTCTTATGTTTTTTATCAGATGTTAATCATTTTTTTATTACAAAAAACTTTACTCTTTCTCCCAAATAGAACATTGAAATAAAAAATAATTTCAACTTGCAAATGCATATTCATTTTTTAAAATTTAATTTCAAAATTTAAGTAAAATATAATCTTAAAAATACAAGTTTGTGATTTCTTTCAAGGCATAAAAATGCTTAAATTATTTGTGACAAACTTAAAAAAATTAACGTACAAGATTTAATATGAAATTCATCAATTTTCAATGTACACTTTTATAAACTTTACAGAATAAAATATAAAACTTTACTTTAAATTGAATTTAAAAATTACTATGGATTTATTTTGTTATGTACATTTTGTTGCCCTTTTAAAAAATCCAGTTGAAAATTATATATCTATATCATTAATTGCTAAACAATAGATAAATTTAATTTTATCTATATTAAATATAAATTAAAATACATTGGGCATTGTTTTCATAAAAATGTTATTAACATCTTTATGAAAACAATACTCATATTTACTGTACGTTATTGGGTTTTCTGTTGAAAAAACTAATTTTTTGTGCTATCCAGAAAATTATTAGCTTTATCAAAACATAATTGTTGATTAAATATATTTCTCATTTTGTGGAATTTCCACAGGTCCTGTTAGTATATAGTAATATGCAGTAATAACAATTAGTAATAAATAGGGATATTCACAATTAGAAATAAAATATGTTTAAGACTACCAAAAATTTGTACTAGAACTGTCTGCAAGGACCCGTAGTGCAATGGTTAAAAGTGATATTCTCCTGAAGGTTGAAGGTTCAATTCTCAGTGTGGGCAACCAAAAACTACAACTTAGAACCTGGTCATGGCTGATCGAATGAAAGCATGCTACCTCCGTGAAGTAAATAAAGGGTTCCGTCCAAATTCCTGAGTTTGACAGAAACATTCCTGAGTCAAACAAGATACATCTGAAGAAAGTCGAAGGTTACATTGACCAAAACGTTGTGAAAATAACACTCAAGATGAGAACAGTAGTTCAAAGACTCCAAATAATATTAGCAAATCTTTTTGGTTTTATAACAGTGCTATTTTACCTGAAACACAAATTATTTTTCCATTAAACTGATCTTGATGTCAATTCGAAATTACACCCCCCTCCGACTACATAACAATTCTATTATTTATTTAAATGTAGCTGTAGTTTATATACAAAGAAAAGATGAGTGAAAGTTTAGATGTCAGAATCAAGCAACACTTTCTTACAACAATTTGTTAGGCAAATTACTTACATCCAGACATTCTAAATAATACATACATGTAGAACACCTTATAAATAGCCGCACCTGTGACTAATTTCATTGTTTATTTTCTTGCAATATTTGTTGAAATTCCTTTTATCTACTTCCATTGAAAATATATCTGCTTTGGCCCAAGCAGAAATATATTCATAAAATTCTTTTATAATTTTTGCACAAATATATTTCTCACAGTGTCATTTTTATTTACTATTCTATGCTAAAATGTAAGCAAATACATTTCCAAGATTCATTAGTCATTAAATTTTTATATTTTGTTTAATATTTCATCTCACTAATTGTACAAATGTTAGTAAAATGTAATCTTATTTAAATCTAAACAACTTTTCCACCATGTTTCCTGAGATATGACAGTTTATTAGTACTAGCACCTGGTTGGAAAAATGATTTTAATGTGATTTCTGGTATCAAAACGAAACTGAAAATCTATTTTTAGTAAAATAACAATCTTACAGATGGTTTTCAATAATAATGTGGAAACCATAAACAGCAAATACATTATTCTTATAACAAGAGTAAAGGTAATATTATTCTTATAACAAGAGTAAAGGTAATATTATTCTTATAACAAGAGTAAAGGTAATATTATTCTTATAACAAGAGTAAAGGTAATATTATTCTTATAACAAGAGTAAAGGTAATATTATTCTTATAACAAGAGTAAAGGTAATATTATTCTTATAACAAGAGTAAAGGTAATATTATTCTTATAACAAGATACTATAACAAGAGTAAAGGTAATATTATTCTAATATATTAAGAAGCAAACACAAAATATATAGAATGTGAATTTGTTATAAAAAATATATATAAACATTGAATAATAATCATTCGATTCTGCATAAAATATCTGTTATAGGGCTTTGTTATAAAAGAAAGTATAACTGTGTTTCCAAAGACACAACTTCTCGATATCCCTACTGGTATCAAAATGCAGTATCTGTTCTGTCTTCAGTCAGAAGAATAGAAATCCTTTTTGACTGGAGCACTTTTGACTTTTGTCTCATCCAGAATGCTCATTTCGCTTAATCTGACTTTAAAAATTGACTTTGTGTCTAAACAACAAGAGCAAACCATTGTTAATGACTTTCACACTGTTAGTATTAGTATAGGTTCATGTTTTGAAATGAACAAGATTAGGACCACATAAAGATCACATTCATTGAGGAAATGAATTTTTTGTTTTTTATTAGTTTAAATTTGAGACTTAGTGTTATATTCTTGTTGTGACTGGTTACTTTGATTTAGACTTAATCCAATCATGAGAGATTATATGTATTTTGCATAGACCCCCCGCACGCACACACACATGCTCACATGTGCATACATCTGCAGATTAAACTTTCAGTCAGAAGTGACCCAAATTCAATTGCTGGAAATTAACAATGAGCCTATTTTGTTTAACATGATGTCAGAAATGTGACCTTAACTCTTTTACTAGGAAACGACCCCCCCCCATTCAAACAGATAAGTATTCATTTGTTTATGTCCGCTTAATGCATTATTATTTGGATTCATATCATACACTTTCAAGTAAGTTTAATGACAACATTTAAATTGGTAATTTCATAAGCTTTGGCTATTTATCAATAAAATAATCTTTCTCTTTCTCTCTTTTCTCTCCTTTCTCTCTCTCTATATATAGCAATCTATATATCTATAAAAGTGAACGTGTCTGTGTGTGTGTGTGTGTGCCTGCCTGTGTGTCTGTACATTTCCCTATGCAATAACTCTTTCAATTTTTAGTCTACAGACTCGAAATTTGATATACAGGGTACTGAGATTTGGGAAAATCTATGTGATCGGTTTTCGGACAGAAATTTTGCTGTTAAGGGGTCAAAGTTCAACGATTTGACTTTTGAGAACTCTATCAAACTCCTCCCACAATTTTGGGTCTAAACACTTGAAATTTTAGATATAGGTTCCTTGGACATGGATCTAACTTAATAACTCAATTTGAGCCCAAAACAATAAATTTTAAGGGGTCATAATAGGGGTCAAAGTTAAAAAAAAAATTTTTTTTTTTTTTGCTCAGCATACACCTCCAAACACCCGGGCAACACCGGGCCGAAATGCTAGTATATAAATAAAAAGGACTTATCTTTTATTGCAGTTCCACAGTAAATCACATGTAATCTAAGGGATGGGGGGGGGGGAAGGAGGTTAGCTGGCCGGTTTCACCCTCACTCTTCTAGAGCTGGCTTGAGGGATTTTTTTTTTTATTTATAATAGAAAACAAGAGAAAACCCTACAAGGGAAACTATACATTTAAAATAAATTAACATTATAGTGTAAGAGGGGGGGGGGCACATATATATCTAAAATAAAGCTATGGGTGATCTATGTACAATAATAGAATTTCATAGAGACTAATCACATTCAAACCTAAGACATTTCTTCTGTTTACAAAGAGAAAGTCTATTCAAACAAACGTAAAAGATCTCCAAGATCTTCAAATGAGCATGACTCAAAATGGTAAATGATTCAAGGCGCATAACAGGGTTTTAGCAAATAATCAGCTATTGAAGATCCAGATGAATTACTAAGTAGGTAAGTACCATTCCTGGTTTTGCTAGGGATGTGTTGTTATCCAATCTTAACGTTGTTCGACCCATAGTAGATATACATTAGTAATAGAGACATGTATATAACTTTTATTGACGGAATAAGTTGGGGGATAGAAGTGCCTATATATTTATCATTTTATAAGAGAGTGAGCATCTAAGGGGAATAATTCATACTATGACATCCCTCTTTTCCTAAAACAACAAAACAGTCAAAACACAAAGGAACTGCGACACATTAGGATGTAGCCTGGTTGTCCAAGTAAGGACTGTTCTCATCATAAGTAAACATTTTAGGTGATTTTATTATGCGACTGGATCTGGATATTCTTTGTGCTCCATGATGAGTGTTGGGTGTTTTGTGGGGTGTATCTAGAATAGGTCTGCTAGTATTTCATGGGATTCTGGGATATCAGTCTGAGGATGCAGATGTTTCTGGGTTTATCCTTGCTGCTGCAGACTTATCTTTCCTCAGATGTTTGCGATTTTGACGAAGTGACTTTTCAGATGAAGTTTGCACCATGTATGATCTGGACTCAACGCACATTTGTGTGACCACTGCGGGGGCCCATTTACTGGAATTCGGGTCATATACATGAACGTGTTGTCCTTGTATTTTTGGTAAGTCTCGGGTGCGCTGGTTGTCTTGATACTTTTGGTATGATTGCCTTTGATACAGATGAGTTGCTCTCTTTTTGGGGGTCGAATTATTGGCACTCTTGTTTCGCATGAACTTTCGGCTTAATAGTAATTTGTGATAGAATTACATGGTCAACTGTAAACTCTAAAAATACCATGTCCAAGTTGTGACTACTTGAGGCAGCATTTCTAATTGCAGATTTTATGGCTTGCATGCAGCACTCTGCTAAACCATTTGACTGAGGGAATCTAGGAGATGATGTATAGTGTTCAAATCCTTTGCAAATTGCTTGAAAATTGCTTGAACATAGATTGAACTATAGTGAGGAACATTGTCGCTGATCTTGTTCTCCAAATATTTGTTTAGTCAGTTTGATTACTTCCTGACTGGAGAACTTCTTTAATTTCCTTACAAAAGGGAACTTTAAATAGTAGTCCACCATTAGCATATAATTGTGACCTTCACTATGGAAAAGGTCAGTGGCTACTACTTGCCATGGCCTCACAGGATCTCAGCTTGATGAGTGTTTTTGCGTGAATGATCGGCGAGGGGGGTGAGGCAGAGATTGAAGCGCAGATGAGCACTTGCCATGAAAATAATGATAAAACAAAGACATGCTTGCAACATCTCTCTGTGGGAAAAAGAGTGTAAAGAAGAGAAAAGGGAATCTCTCACTAAGCTACAAAGTCTATTTTTAACTCTGTCAAGGCAGGATAAGCTGCTTTTAGCAGCTCTTGCCCAGATGTGGCATTAGTACTCCATTCTTGGACGTACTTGGCTTTTATATAGATAGAGAATATCTACTAGAGTGGCAGAAGGATCCGCCATTTTTCCAGCGGCCTTGGCAACAGATTTGATGTACATGTTACATTTCAGATCAGCTTGTCAAACCATGAGGCCTCCCCAAGGCGAGAGCCATCCATTTCAATTGATGCCAGAGAGGGATCAGAGTGTTGATGATGTAAAGATAGAAGCTCGGTTTTAGATGCATTAAAAGTAACCAGCCACCTCTTTCCCCATTGTACCACGTGCTCAAGATCAGAGGAGAGAGAATCAGAGAGAACTTGGTCATTTACGGCCTTTGATGTGTTACCATAGATAGTAGTGTCATTAGCATAAATGTCAATGAATGATCTAAGTATGTGTTTTGAGAGATCATTGATGTAGATCAGGAAGAGAGTTGAACCCAGCATGGACACCTGAGGGACTCCAGAATTAATACTGTGAGCTTCCGATTTCTGCCCATCAACCACTACTCTTATGAGCCTATCAGAGAGAAATGATTTAATAATTGAGAAGACACTGGAAATCTTGTGAAGTAGGCCTTTATGCAATACCCTATCAAAGGCCTTTGATATGTCAAGAGCACTTGCCCTAGAAAGGAAGCCTTTGTCGAAAGATTCACTAATCATATGAGATATAACCATTAGCACATCTGCTGTAGATCTAGCAGAACGTAAACCATATTGTGTGTCTCTAAGAAGGTTATTTCTGCTGAGGTGGTTGACTACTACTACTATTTAATATGGATTCCAGCAACTTACTCATGACGCACAGGAGACTTATTGATCTATACTGAGAGGGAGATGACCTATCACTTGAATTTTTAAATACAGGGCATACTGATAAGATTTTCCAGAGTGTTGGGAAGCAACTCCTTAAGACAGCGCTTAAACAGTTTTTTAAGTATGAGAGCAAGTTCTGGTTTAAGCTTGTTCAATACTATAATTGGAATGCCGTCCGGACCAGTTGCTTTACTGGAATTAAGGTTCTTGATTAGCTTGGCGACATCATGCACAGATATTTGTATGTTGCATAGCATGTTGTCTGTTGTAGGAGGAAATATGGGGGGTGGTTGATAGCCTTGGTTGCATAGGGTAAAATTAGCTGCAAAGTTCTTGGCAAAGAGTTTGACTTTGTCTGATGCTGACAAGATAATGTCAGGTCCATTAATGATGGTTAGGATAGAACACACACTTCTGTTCAGGATCCTATTTGCTATATGCCAAAACTGGTGGGAACCAAGCTGCTGCTCAGCTACTTTGGATTTAATGGACTGAGCATATAACTCTCTTGCATTTTTTATTACTCTTTTACAGTGGTTGCTGGCAGTCCTGAAGGCGGCTTTAGTCTCAGTACATCTATTATGTTGGTAGCTATGGAAAAAGTGATTTCTGTGCGCAATGGCAGCAGCATATTCTGGGGAGAACCATGGCTGGCTGTTAGGTTTTTGCTGGAAATTTTTAGAGTGTATGAATCAGTCTATACCTACAATTAACCATTCCGTCAGGTCTGATACTATAGAGGACACATTCTTTTTAAACATAGAACGCAGAGGTAGCTCAGATATAAATGTACAGAAGCTATCCATAGAGTAATGATATAATGTACGATGGAGAGGTATGACTGAGGACTTATTGCATTTCATTTTTATCTTAACTGATACAACCGAAGATCCCAGTGAAGACAGAATGGAATATGAACATAGGGCAAGTTGTGAGAAAAAGGTCTAGAAGGCTTGCATACTGACTGTTAGGGCACACATGTGGGTTCATGAACAATTTGAGTGCGGTCATAAGCAATGGAGAAATCATGACAGAACCTCCCCTCATCATCTCTCTTGTTTGAGTAGGTCAACCATTTCACAATATGGGCATTGAAGTCACCACAGATGTGAATGTTAGCTGAAGGATGAGCAGACAGGATGTGGTCAGTTTTCTCAGATATGCTCTTTAAGGTTTGTGGGTGTGCTTCGGTAAGACTGCAGTGAGGGTATTCCAGCTATAATAGGCTGGAGTGAGACTAGCAATGGTCACCTGAGGAAAGATTAAATAACTTCACTTCAGGAAAAAGCAAGGCCAGGTTACACTCGAAACCCACTCACCACCGATCGCCACAGAGGTCAAACACACAGACATGCAACCATGACAAACTCTCAAAGAAAAGGAGTAACCCTGGGAAGGATAAACACCAGAGGTCATGGATGTCTGGAAAGCGGTGAGAGCAGACCTAAACGGGCCCACCAAAGGAATAAATCGGTCAAGAAAACTCAGAAAAATAGAGAGACCCAACATCCTCGACCAGAGCTCCAGAAAAATAAGGGGTAGACCGATAAAGCCACTGATCGACACTGGATCGAAAGTCTCACTTCTAAAAACATCAGTTTTTGAGGAGTTAAAAATGCATAAAGGAGAGTTAAGGGATTCTAAGCTAACAGTTACTCTCGCAAATGGGCAAAGGATGCCACTAAAAAGTATGGCCCATTTGCCTATTAAAATGAAGAAGGTGCAAACTTCGTCTAGGTTTTATATCACCCCAGACTTAGATTGGGAGTTGATATTAGGTGCAGACTGGTTGCAAAGGAACCACGCCCAAATAACCTTTCACCCTAACCAACTAACGGTTAAAGAGGTGAACATCCCAATTGGTAATAATACCAGTGGTAGAGTCAACTAACAGCATTGACGCATACTGTTAGAGTAGTTTCTAACAAATAAAAAAAGAATCCACCCCATCAACATCGATCTCCAGTCCGAGAAAGGAAACCTGTAACAGAGGCAATTACAGTATCCCCCCCACCCCACCTATCCACACCAAAGGTACCTGTGAACCGTAAAAGCCTCAGAAAAACTGCCGACTTTTCACAGGACTTTTCCCATCGGAAAAAGAAGGGTTTTTCAGTGATAAATCCTTTCAGACAAAAATCCAAAAACTCTCAAATGCTTACAAAATATCTGGATAACCCACAACCTAGAGAACTTTCGAGTTTACCCTTGTCCAACATTTTAAGTAGAAGCCGACAACAAAACAAAAAACTTTTGAAAACAGCCAAGAGATTTCAAATAAAAAAGAAAAGTATATGTACACACATATAGAAAAGTATATATACACACATATAGAAAAGTATATATACACACATATAGAAAAGTATATATACACACATATAGAAAAGTATATGTACACAGGAGCAAAGAGAAATTGTCACCAACATACACACACGCACAAAGAAAAATGTTGAAAAATTCAAAACTAGTAAAGCTTCGTAAAAAGTCAATGAAAAATCAAATGACTATAAAAGTAAACAGGGAACGACTAACGTTTTTCGAAAAAAAAATATACAACAAATTGATCAAATATTATATAAAAAAAATGATCAAAAGAATGAATGTTTTGAAAAAAAAAAGTCCATAAAATTGAACGAAAAAAAATTAACAGGGGACTACTAACGTTTTTAAAAAAAAAAAATAAAAAAATAATATTTTATTAAAAAAAAATGATCAAAAGAATTTATGTTTTAAAAAAAAGACTGAATAATGAGGAATAATTGAGAGAAGAGAAAAAGAATTTAAAAAAATAACCATTGTGCCAACAATCCGACGATATTATGACATTTACTAGTCGGAGCATAGGTCACAAAAAAGGGGGGGGTGACGAAATGTGGCACAATGACGTAGCCTCTTTTAAGGGAGCTGGGGTCTTCTACATTAATAAAACTTGTGCCTAACTTGATCTGTACTTGTGCGGTGCAATTGTGTAAAACAGGTGTTTGTGATTTTGAAAATGTTCTGCAATGACTTAAGCCAAGAATGGCAGTTTGTTTATAATATTAAACCAAGGCAAACGATATAAGACCTTAGAATTTGGAAGGTCAAACCAGGAGAACTCGTCAAAAAAGAGGCATTCGAAAACAAAACAATGTTTAACCTATATGAATATATCTTCTTTCCTTTTATGTCCCTCTCTCGTTCTCTCTCACTCTCTCTCTCTTTCTCTATTTCTCTCATTCACTCCCTTTCTCTCTCTTTCTTCATTGAAAGAGAGAATTGAAATATGATTGCATTGCTTTAAACAGTTGAAGCTTGCACCCTGTATATGCGCAGGACATAGTAGTTTGGTGTGCACACAATGGGTCGACATGCTTCCTACTTGTTAACTGTTAAATAAATTATATATTTTTTATAAAAATGCATTTGTTCGCTATTTTTGTACAAGTGTTTGGTTTTAGCCTGCACTTCCTCCCATTAATGTGATGACAGAAAGCTGCCTGTAATAACACAATGAACACACAAGAAGCGACCAATGCCAGACAGTTATAGCCGACGACATATCGACTCGTTTTTGTTGATGTTTCCAACATGTGCCTATCGTTTGGATATCGTTTATTCCCCGGGGAGCTGATTGCGTTCCCAAGACATTCCTCAACCAAGTAACCCTCCCGAGGAAGCGATAGAATCATACTATGTTTGCATATCTTTGGTCTGTCTCTGTTAATGCTTTCAAGGCAATTGCAATTGGTTTTCCTTCTTGCAGGAGTACTGCGCCTTATCCTTTGTTTGATGCATCCACTTATTGGCTTGTTTCTTTGGATGGATCAAAGTATGTGATGGCAAATCAAGTCTTTCTTTCCTGGTGACTGGTGCAGAATGAAGGGCGCTAAATAAGTGATATTTTTGTAGGACCCTCTGTTGTAATGACAAAGAATTTGTTCCATTTATTTTTGTGTATTGTATGTAAATTGAACCATGCTGCATTATATTTGAGCTGTTGTATGCAGTTAATATGGTGTGCTCTTTATTTGTTGAACCTTGGATTGCCTGTCCTAGGTTATCTATCTTTTCTGGGAACATCCTAAGAAAGATTCGCAGGGGAGCGTATTTCCTTCTGCGCTGGTGTCCACTTTTATCTTTAATAGATGGCTGCCTGGTTTGTTTCTATTTTCGTGTGGTTGTTTATTGTTCTGCATTGTTTATTGTTCTGCATTGTTTATTGTTCTGCTTGAGTGAATCTTCTTGTGCCTTCATTGTTTATGTACATTTTTGCCCAATTTTTGTGATTCTTTCCTGACGATCACTTCCTTGAATCTCGGTTATTTGTCTCATGTAGTTTAGGGACGCTTTGTGCATTTGCCCACTATTTAGAGCTTCTTGAAGTGTTAGCTCAATGCCTTTAGATAGCAGCAGTTTCTGTAATTCTAGGTTCTTGTGGCGGTAATTATTTGCTCTATGAGGTGTTCTTCGATTTCCTGAACCTGCATTTTTTTGCTTGTAACCTGCACCTCGCAATGAAATTATCAATGCTTTTTCTGTATTTTTTTGTTTGTATTCACAAAGATAGAAACGTGCAATACAGAAATTAACTGAGGTTCTAGTCGTTCCTCAAATTTTTGCCAAATAATCTCTGGATCAGTCGTCATTGTTTTCGAATGCCCAGGCATTGTATCTTCCAAGTCTTTCCTCACCAGATAACAGTATGTGGCCTACCTGTTTTTTTTGACTGCGATATTTTTCACAGAGAAATATAGTGAACAGCGCTGTTTGAAAAATCTGACACATCAGCCAGATTTTCTGAGTCCGAATACATGATTAATTCGCATTAGTGGTGTACTGATTAATTGGCAGTAATCGGCCTAATTAGCCACTTTGCTGATTAATTGGTAATCGGCTAATTTGCTGATTAATCGGCAGATTAATTATTTTTCTCTTTCCTATCAATTTTAAATAATTTTATCACTGTCAAGTGACTCATCAGATAGCTTTGACACATTAACATAGTAACTGCTAATTAACTTAACATTTCATTAAGTGTCTGGCCACTATTATGGCTTTTTGCCTTTATCAAATAAAATTACAAAATACAAGTACAATTTCCAATTCTTAAATGAATATAATTAAACAAAAAGATAAGAATAAAAATTACAAACCAACTACAAAGTACAAATTATAATTCTTTAAGTGAATAACTATAAACTGAAGTTCTGCACCTGCTGCTGCTCTACTTCCTCTTCTGTTCTTGTTGCTTTCCTCCTCTGTTCTCAGTCTCTGCAGTATTTAAAGTTGAATACTTTTAAGTTGTAATGTAGAAACATTAGTTTCTCTATTCTCAAGACACATAGGTTCATGCACATATTATCACCTGTACTAAAGAACCGCTTACTCTCCACAAATGAAGGTGATGCGCTTAAGTATTTTGAGGCCAGTTTACTCAGCAGGGGTAAGGTCTCCTTCTTTTTCCACCACTAAAATGGATCATCACCTCTTGCGAGTAGTAAAGTTATGTAATGGTCAAGTCCTTTTGAGTTTAGATTGTGATTCTTGTATTTCTGTTGTAGTTCCAGTCTCTCAATTTAACTCAGCTTCTACCTGCTTTAAGTTTTGATTTGTTACTGCATGTAACTTGTTTGGTTTAAATATCAACCTAAAAAAGAAAATTGTGGAAGTAACTATCTTTGTTGAAGATAATAAATTAGATGTAATGCATTTTTTGTATATCTAGGTAGTACCCTCTCTAAATGATGCAGCCTTAACAGAGAAATCTCCTCCACATTGAAAAGGCTTCTTGATCTTAAAAATGTGTGTTGTCCCAGCATCATATCAAGTTACATACAGAAATCATTGTGTTTTGATAGTCCTCTTGTATGTTAGGGAATATGTACACTCCGTAAACACCAACTAAAACTTCTTGAGGGGTTCTATGAATGGTGCCTGAGACAGATCAAGTGTTAGTCCTATGTCCCAGGTACAGAAATATTAGGGAAAACAGGCCTACCAAGTATTCAGTCAATGGTAATAAAAAGTTGTCTCTGATGGGCTGGTCACATTGTGCATACGGATGATGGTCATCTATGGTGAAATGTGATAAGGAAAGAGAAGTCAAAAAACTAAGAAGAGATTTAAGGGCACAATAAAATCTTATCTGAAACAATCAGAACTATCTGTGGACCAATGGGGAAAAATAGCTTTAGATGGAAGTGGCGGTAACTGATTCTCAAAAGTGTAGAATCCTTTGACAATAGCCGCTTACAGTATAGCACTTACAAACAATTGATTCACAAAGGCAAACAGGGTCCAACCCTGGATCCAGAAAGTCACCACACTAACTTTGACATATGTGGAAAATTAGAAATCGCTCCAGACCAAGACATGAAGCCACTTGAAATTTTTTATGGAAATCGCTCCAGACAAGGCATGAAGCCATTTGAAATGTCTTATGGAAATCGTTAAAGATAAGGCATGAAGCCACTAGAAATTTTTTTATGAACATCACTCCAGACAAGTCATGAATCCATTTGAAATATCTTATGGAAATTGTCTCATATCCAAAGAAAGTTGAGTTTCATCCTTCTTTCTTGTTCGGCTGCATGTCTGGAACTGCCTAAAAAGAAAAAGGCAATCAAAAAACTTTCCAAGCTCATCGCTGGCGGTTAAAAGCATCAATCAATTTGATTGGTCTAAACAAAGACCGTGGGTGGCCAAATCAGCCAATGAAGGGGTTGCTTATAATTATAGAATTTCTCACATATTTTTTAAAAATTGTTTTTTTTCTTTTCTTTTTCTTTTTTTAAAAATAATATTGCATAAAGTTCTTTAATTAAACATTTTATGATAATGTGACTAATTCATTTCTCAAAAAAAGAAAAAAAAGGTTGTGTCCTGCTTGTCCAATTTCCTTCTTGTGTTGGTGGGATAGCAGGGCAAGAACAGAGCACTGGATAAAAAAGATTGGCTGTGCATAGTGAATTCATACCTGGCTTCTCCTATGGTGGAGTGTTCCAAATTTGTCTTTCCTCCTTTTCACATAAAGCTTGGCATCATGAAACAGTTTGTGAAGGCTTTTGAGAAAGATGGCGACTGTTTCAAATATATTTGCATGAAATTTCCAGCCATGGATAAATCGACCACAAGAATAGGTGCAGCTCTGTTACAAAAGGGGATGGCAATTGCATTTGCAAGCAAGACACTGTCAGGCCCAGAAACTTGATACTCAAATATCGAGAGAGAAATATTAGCCATCGTTTTTGACTTTGAAAGGCTTCACCATTGTGTGGGATCACAAAATAATCATCCTCCAGGACTTGTAAGAATGCTATTGAAAGTGGAAGAATATGATTTCATAGCAAAATATACCCTACGAAAAACAGTACCAATCGAAGATTGCTTATCACAAGTATCACCTAAACTTAGCAAGCATATTGAAGGAATTGATGTCAATGTCCACAGTATGATAACTTACTTTAATTTTTCACCAATCAGAAGAGAGAACATCAGAATTGAGATATTGCAAGACCAATTACTAAAAGAACTTGTAAATATGATATGATAATTTCTGGCCTACCAATCAAACTGACTTCTCAAGCTACCTCTTACCATTTTGGAACTTTAAAGATGAAATTTGGGTTCAAGATGGTATATTGTGTAAGATCAACAAAATCATAATACCAGTCTCTCTGCAAAGATATTGGAAAAACATGCACTGCGTCAAGGAGTTGAGAAAACCAGATTAAGAGCTCATTGTTATATACTAGGTAGGGAGAAACAAAGACATTGAGGATATAGTGCTTGTCACACCATCAAAAGGTATCAGGTTAGTATCCTTGCCGAATTGAAGCACCAGCATAAACCCAACTGTACCTTTGAAGCAGCACAGATTTATTCTCAATGACTGGGAAAGAAATATATGCTTGTAGCGGACCAGTACAGCCAAAATCCATTCATATGATGCCTCCACTCCACCTGATCATCAGCCATCATCAAAAATATTAAGGCAATATTTGAAGAACGAGGAATACTGAAAGTTCTATAATAAGGAGACAAACTGTGGACAATAGTCCACAGTTCATGAGTAAGGAATTTAAGATCTTTTCCAGATCGTACAGCTTCTCACACAAGACATCATCTCCACATTACCTGAAATCTAACAAATTTGCTGAGAATATGATTGGAAAATGCAAAAGAAACTTATCAAAAGACAGTTATCTAGCCATACCAATATCAGTGAACTTTCCAGCAGAATTGTTTAATGTCCAACAAATATGGACACCACTAGTATCCAAGCAGCAACTTGATGATGAGCAGACAAGAATAGCATATCACCAGACCTTAGCCAGAGGAGGAGTTGTATAACTCAAGAGTAGTAAAGAAGAGTTATTGCCCTTAGTTTTTATTGATTTTTTTAATGATGTTTCATAAATAAAGCATGTGATTACCTAGCTTTTGTTTTATTCATTCATTATCGCAACCATCTTATCTTATAATCCCCCCATAACATAACAGATTCCACAAGTTGTTTCTTAGAAATAAACATCAAAGTGGCATATTTTGTAATCTTTATATTATTTCTTTTCATTTTATAGCATTTTCATTTTTAAAATAGGTTACTTACTAGAAGATTATTTATGAAAAAATTAAAAACCCATTTTATGAACTTACGATGAATTACTGCAAAGCAGCTTTGTTTTAAATGAGAAATAAATCTTCAGTTGCTGGAATATTTTCAATCGATTACAAAGAAAATCAAAAATCAAAGTTAAAAATATCTACTCATCTAATATTTATATTGGATGAGTAGATTTATATTTTTTGACAATTTTCTTCAGTCCAGTTATTACTGCCCTCTTCATACCCCCCCTACACACTATCAAAATTAGTCCTTTAAATTTAGAAGGAAAGAAAAAGTCATAGGGTGCAAGATCAGATGAATAAGGAGATTGTTTCGGTACAGTTGTATTCTTTTTATTTGTTGCTCAGTAGTCATCGATCATTCCTCAATGCTCATAGCTGAACAACCTGAAAAAGTGTTAGGGTTTAAGCAAAAGTGTGTGGGGGAAAAATGTAATAGTTGGAGAGTTAGGATTACAGTTATATGCAAAGATATCATGTTAGATGATGACACAAGCTACTTTTCCCCTCTTTCCACTATGTTTTACACATCATCATCATCATCATCATCATCATCAGTTTAACGTCAGTTTTACATGCTGATATGGGTTTGATAGCTTTTAGAAAATGACTTCTAAACTAATCTATTTCTGGCCAGGTCTTTATCACTCTTTCTCCCAATTCTTATCAATTTCTTTCATGCTTTCCTTGGCCTTCAAATATATCTACTAATGCAAGAACTCACGTCAATCTTTTCAACATGGCCATCCTATCTGTTCTATACACATCTCTCCTATACTGCCCAGATTTCATCTTCCTCTGGGATCAGAATAAAAACTTTAAATTTACATTGCACAGTGGTCTACAGGCTGCCCTAAATCACTCTGTCACAGATTTGTTGAGAGGCGGTAGTGTTGCCAAAGTGTGAGAAGCAGAGCAATGACAATTGACATCCCTTATATGGACACCAAGCGATGCCACAGTGACTATCATCTCACAAAAATTTTGCCACTATCACAGGCCTCAAACAAACAATACCAGCATCCTCCCGCCTGTACCAGTGAAATAAGTCTGTCGAAGATGACAACTTTCCCAGAAAAAGTGAGTAACACTGAACAGAGCGAAAGAGATGCCAAAACATGTAATAATCTGTACAGTTCAGGCTATATGCAGGATGCTCAATGTTCCTGCCAATGTACAAACAATTGCACACATCCTCATGGACTGTCCCCTGAGCAAGGTGTGGTCAGATGCAGACCTAAGAGGTGCTTCGGACACTGCTTCATGATGGATCTCCAGATGGAGTGGGATGCTATAAATGAATAAATTACATATTCATCATATCATTCTCATATTATTTCTCCTCATGCAGCACATGTCCTCAACCCTCACTGACCAGGTTTCACTTTCATACATCATCACATTGTGTATATACATGTCTGATAAACTCTTGGTCAACAGTGGTGACACTCTGCTGATTAGTAATGACAGAAGTTCCCTGAATCTACCTACTTCTGACTCTTGCAATAGCACCTGCTTCATTCTGTGCCTTTAAGGTATCACAAAGGTAACTGTTGCAATATTTTTATATTTAATGGGGGTATTCTTCCTGAAGGGAGATACTATTTATAAACGCTGCTGATAGGAATTAGCGAATCAAATTAATTCACGTTTTGCTATCAGCTAATCAGAAACCAGAATTGCTTCATAAAAATTAAATCTTTTTTCATGTCAACAGGTGAAGGATCTTTTGCTCTTTGGCTGCAAAATTATAAAGTCGGTGAGATAGTATCACTCTGTACAGAACAGCGACCCACTGAAAATTCTTCATTTCCAGGACTTGTACAGAATAACTACTCATCAGAAACTCTTTTGAAATTAAATACAGCTTCCAATTCAAAAGTAACAAAACTTTAACAATCTCAATAGATTCATTTTCCAAATATTCTTTCTTCTCCTGAGTTCCATTGATTTATACTTCTTGCGTCATCTTATTTTTCAGATTTTATAAATTTGAACCAACTTCGTTTGAGTTTTTCTTTTTTCTCTGAAGATAAAATATTGACTTAACTTTACTGTGTGTCATTTTTAACTTTTCTTTTATTTCTATTTTCAGAATAATTTCCATAGATTGACGGATTGCAAAGATTGTGACTGCTTTGTGTGAAAGCATTTGTTAATTCTATCATTTTGAGGATTTGTAACTCCTATCAGAGCAGGGCTAAGTGATGGTAGCATATGGAGCCATGGAAGGAGAACGAATATACATTGGAGGGTCGTTGTATGTAATTCCAGAATGCCAGAATGTTGAAGGAGTTCTTCCTAATCGCATTTTTACTCATGAAGATGCACAAATGCTGCGGCCACCGAATGTTTTCAGAAAGACTTTCACCCAGCAAGATGGCAACGAGGAAGCTCCTTTGGGAAGTGACATGTCATCTCGGTCTCTGACAGCTGCTAGTAATACATCCTCTGCAGAAGAGAGGAAGTCTGAAACTGAGCTTGAGACTGTAAAAGCATGTGCCAGCAAACGTAAAGAGAAAATTGTCCATCGAATTCTGTGTGAGGATAACCAGGATATCCAAGTTGTGGAAGTTGGAGATGATGATGAATCTGATGAAAACATCAGTACCATTGTTAGTACAAGTGCAGATAGTGCAACTGCTGCATCGACTCGCACCATTACAGTAGCAACAACAATAGCTGCAACTCCAAAGAAATCAAGAATTGACAAATTATGTGAAAAACTAAGAGAGAATTCTTCATTTGGAAAATCTGAAGATGTCAAGTACAGCAACCAGCTTGAAGATAGTGCCATTCCATCACAGAATGGTCTCACACCAGGGAAAGAATTCTCTCAACCTTCAAAAACGCAGTCATTGCAGGAGACAAGGAGTCAAAACAAGGCAAGTGTTTTACCTCCTCCTCTTTCCCCTCCTCCAGCTGAGCTGATGGCTGATAAGCCTAAGAGCACAGTGGAAAAAATTTCATTGAAGCTTCTTCGGCACCATCTAAGAAGAGAGAGTGTTGCTATAGCATCAACCAGCTTTACAGAGAATGATATGAAACGTGAAAGTTATATGAAAGCCCCTCTTGTCACCACTGAAAAGGAAAAGTCATACGAAAGGATGATAAAAAAAAATATTTCTATCAAAGGAAGGAAATCATCTGAACTCACCGCAAAGCTTGACATTATCCTCCCAGTCACATATACTGCATCGCTAAAGAAAAGCAAATCTAGAGATGGACTTTCTGCCTGTCCAATTGTGCTGACTGCTGTACGTCATCGCCTCAAAGAATGTTCAGTTGTTCTCCATGATTGCAAAGTCAGCATTGGTGAATCTTGCTCAGCCATTCTGTTTGAAAAGAAAACACATAAATGTTGTTGGAACTTTCATGATTTGAATCAAAAAAATCAGAACAAGAAGTTTTGGATGACATCAGCCACAACAACCTCCAAGGAAAGTTCTTTTTTTTCCGAAAGCCGTCAGAAAAGTGAACGCAAGCGTACACGTCCCAGAAACTCACTCTCATTACCCAAGTATTCTTTGTCAACTCAAGAAGAGCAAGCACAACCTGCATTTTCATCTCTCTCACCCCAGCAAAGCCCGTGGACTGTAGTGAATCCCTTGTCTGCACTTCAGCAACCCCCACTGAAAACTCCTCGGGTAGCAACTCCAACATCCATCTCTACATCTGCATTTCCAGTTATCACTCACCAGCCTCAAACAACCCACTTTAAAAGCCCACCACCGTCCAATGAGCCACCACTAACAGATGATAGCAAAAAGGCTTACCCTCTTCTTACACAAGCTTTAACTTCAATTGGATCAATCAACCATTCATCTGCCCCACGTTTTCGGCAAGAACTTTATCTCTCATCAAACAACGGTCCTACAGCTCTTCTTGGCCAAAGACCACTTGACCCTTCATCCTTGTCATCAGTCAACCATTCTCAGTTTATGCCTGCCAATCCAGAGATGATGTACGTTAAGCCAGAAACAAGTACTGAGCATGATCTACGGAGTTCCATATTTTCTAGTCAATTTGCTTCGTTTATAGATCATGTTAATCGTCCACTTCATTCGCAAGAATTCTCAGAGGCATACACCCATTCAAAGCCACAGTTCCCAAAATGGTTGCATCTTCAAAATCAGTTGCTCTCCTATGACTAAACTCAGAAGATATGAAATTTCCACAGCATTTGTTCTTTTTGAAAAGAAAATCTCTTAATTTTAGAGATGAAAGATATGTATCAAAATTTCATTGAATATAAAATAAGATATAGATAGATATAAATAACCAGTAAAACATGCATATATATATATATATATATATATATATATATATATATCTTTATATATATATATATATATATATATATATATATATATATATATATATATATAGTAATTTATAAAATATATATGGCGATTAAGCTACACTGAATATTCCGCGTTTCATCCACTCTAGGATTCTTTAGGCTTATGCGCATAAGCCTGAAGAATTCTAGAGTGGATGAAACGCGGAATATTCAGTGTAGCTTAATCGCCATATATATTTTATAAATTACTAACTAGATCTACCTATGTATTGAGCACTTCTGAAATAAATACTTAAAGTTTACGCATAAATTTATACGTTCGTATATTAATGTTATGTGAGTAAATGAAGTAGTTATATATATATATATATATATATATATATATATATATATATACTAGCAAAAATACCCGTCATTGACTGGGTTCAAAAACAGCGTACAGAAAATGGACTCTGATTTATGAAAGTATGATAGGTTATGAAAAGGAAGGGTTGTAATGAGATAGCTTCGAATTTGGGAGTATCAAAACCAAAGCAAAATATGATGAAAGTAAAAATAAAATAGATAAACCCCATAATTTATTATACCATACCTGTTCACACTGAAACACTTATCACAATATTCTGTGGATCTATATTAAAAAACCTTGTTAAACTTTGTGACATATTTCCATTCTATGGAGGTCAGGTGCAAACGAACACCCCATAATTTTATTATACCATATTTCTTCAAACTGAAACATAATTATCAAAGTATACTTATGCAGATAGATATGAAAAGTCTTTATTAAAGTTTGTGCCTATTTCCATTCTATGGAGGCCTGGCGCAAATGCAGACCCCACAATTTTATTATACCATCCCTATTTAAGTTAAAACATACTTATCAAAGTATTCTTATGTACATCTAAAAACACTTGTAAACGTTTTTTTTAATTTTAAAATTTTTTATTTCCATACTTTGTTGACCAGGCGCGAACGCAGACCCCACAATTTTAATGAACCACTGTTCTGTCAGATCAAACATACCCCCCATTCCTGTGTCTCGATACATCTTCTATCATTATATGTAATCAGTTTTTTAAAATAGTCAACCATATAGGAGCCTATTTGTGACCACACACACACACACACACACACACACACACACACATTCAGCTTTATATCATATATTATATATATGTATATATATATATATATATATATATATATATATATATATATATATATATATATATGATAAGAATAATGGGAATAGTATTTTGATAAAATAGACAAATAAAAAAAGGAACAAACCAAGTTATGTGTTCATCAACGTTTCATCTTTATTTTGAGACTTCCTCTGGATGAATGAAATTAAGAAAACAAAACATCAGTACAAATATTTGAAAATATATTTTTAATGTAATGAAATGTATGACCCTGTTTCATTTCAGAAATGAAAAAGTCGTTGAAAATTCAAAAGTGGGGGAGGGCATCATGTTGTGAAAGAGAATAAAATTTGTTTTTTTTATAATGTCATAGCCATATCAAAAAATATATGATGTATTTATATTTTTTTTTGGAACAAGTATATCCATTATAATTCAAATGTGGATGTGTAACTGAAATGGAATGAGTGTATTATTGTTATGTAATTTATTGACTGGTTATATATATTAATTATTATAGACGGTGTTTTATATGGCGTGAGAGAGTTAACCGGTATCTAAAATTAAATTACGTTCTTTTAAAAAGTTTATTCATTAATGGCAATACATTATAGAAACCTCCATGTTGTTTAACTGTGCTTGAATTTGCAAGAAGTTTCTGTCACGGTTTATTTAAAATAATTTAAACTATTTTTGCTTGTTTGAAGTCAAAAGTATGATTATGCTGCAATGAATTTCTATTTCTTATATCTGTTTTATGTTCATTGAGCCTTTTCTTATGATGGTAATTTTGGCAAGGAACAGAAACTGGGAGATGTTTTGTTATTGTTAATGTGTGTTTTATAGTTTGTGATGTGCTTTGTATGATTGGAATTCCTAGTTTGTTTATTGCAAATTATTGTATTACTGTGTGTAATTCAAGCACAATTCAAGCACAATTAAATAACAAAGGTTTCTATAATGTATTGCCATTAATGAATAAACTTTTTTCAAAGAACGTAATTTAATTTTAGACAGGTTAACTCTCTCACACCATTTATAATAATTAATACATATAATCAGTCGATACATTACATTATGAAAATACACTCATTTCATTTCAGTTACGCATCCATATTTGAATTATAACAGATGTATTTGTTCCAAAAAGAATATGAATGGCATCATATCTTTTTTGATATATTAACAACTATGACGTTATAAAAAATAAGTTTACTCTCTTTCACAACCCTTCGCTTTTTGTGAATTTTCGATGACTTTGTCGGTTTCTGAAATGGAACAGGGTCATACATTTCATTATATTGAAAATGTATTTTCAAATATTTGTACTGGTGTTTTGTTTTCTTAATTTAATCACCCAAAGAACGTCTTGAAATAAAAAAAAAACGTTGATGAACACCGAACCTGTTTTGTTCCTTGTTTATTTCTCTCTCTCTCTCTCTCTCTCTCTCTATATATATATATATATATATATATATATATATATATATATATATATATATATATATATATATATATATATATATATTAGATGAGAACAAATTTTACTTTGCATTTTATTTTCATTTAATGTTGATATAAATCTATTCAACTTTATTTGCTTAAATTTTGATTTTTGGTTTGTCCTGATTTTGAGAGATTTTTTCTTGTGTACATATGTTTTTCTATCAAAATATTACTACTCATGAACCTATTTTATAAATGACATACTCTAACAAAATTGTCTTCTAAATCGTTGGCGTGGGGAAGGTGGTATCCTTATTCCCGATTGTCTCAATTTTTTTAAGTAACGTTGATAAACATAGTCGTTAACCGATATGGAAATTGTTTTTAATATATATACTTCGATCAGCATACATAAAATTTTTACGAGCTATAAATTGTTTTTAATATACATTCACCAATCATCATACATAAAACCTTTACTAGATATAAATTGTTTTTAATATATATTCACCGATCATCATACATAAAACTTTTACTAGGTAACCATTGTTTTTAATAAATATTCACCGATTATCATACATAAAACTTTTACTAGGTATAAATTGTTTTTAATATATATTCATCGATCATCATACATAACACTTTTACTAGGTATAAATTGTTTTTAATATGTATTCATCGATCATCATACATAAAACTTTTACTAGGTATAAATTGTTTTTAATAAATATTCACCGATTATCATACATAAAACTTTTACTAGGTATAAATTGTTTTTAATATATATTCATCGATCATCATACATAAAACTTTTACTAGGTATAAATTGTTTTTAATATATATTCACCGATTATCATACATAAAACTTTTACTAGGTATAAATTGTTTTTAATATATATTCATTGATCATCATACATAAAACTTTTACTAGGTATAAATTGTTTTTAATATGTATTCATCGATCATCATATATAAAACTTTTACTAGCTTTAAATTGTTTTTAATATATATTCATCGATCATCATACATAAAACTTTTACTAGGTATAAATTGTTTTAATATATATTCACCGATTATCATACATAAAACTTTTACTAGGTATAAATTGTTTTTAATATATATTCATTGATCATCATACATAAAACTTTTACTAGATATAAATTGTTTTTAATATATATTCATCGATTATCATACATAAAACTTTTACGAGGTATAAATTGTTTTTAATATATATTCATCGATCATCATACATAAAACTTTTACTAGGTATAAATTGTTTTTGATATATATTCATTGATCATCATACATAAAACTTTTACTAGGTATAAATTGTTTTAATATATATTCACCGATTATCATATATAAAACTTTTACTAGGTATAAATTGTTTTTAGTATGTATTCATCGATCATCATATATAAAACTTTTACTCGCTTTAAATTATTTTTAATATATATTCATCGATCATCATACATAAAACTTTTACTAAGTATAAATTGTTTTTAATATATATTCATCGATCATCATATATAAAACTTTTACTAGCTTTAAATTGTTTTTAATATATATTCATTGATCATCATACATAAAGCTTTTACTAGGTATAAATTGTTTTTAATATATATTCATCGATCATCATACATAAAACTTTTACGAGGTATAAATTGTTTTTAATATATATTCATCGATTATCATACATAAAACTTTTACTAGGTATAAATTGTTTTTGATATATATTCATTGATCATCATACATAAAAATTTTACTTAATATAAATTGTTTTTAATATATATTCATCGATTATCATACATAAAACATTTACTAGCTTTAAATTGTTTTTAATATATATTCATCGATCATCATACATAAAACTTTTACTAGGTATAAATTGTTTTTAATATATATTCATTGATCATCATATATAAAACTTTTACTAGGTATAAATTGTTTTTAATATATATTCATTGATCATCATACATAAAACTTTTACTAGGTATAAATTGTTTTTAATATATATTCATTGATCATCATACATAAAACTTTTACTAGGTATAAATTGTTTTTAATATATATTCATTGATCATCATACATAAAACTTTTACTAGGTATAAATTGTTTTTAATATACATTCATTGATCATCATACATAAAACTTTTACTAGGTATAAATTGTTTTAAATATGTATTCATCGATTATCATCCATAAAACTTTTACTAGATATAAATTGTTTTTAATATATATTCATCGATTATGATCCATAAAACGTTTACGAGGTATAAATTGTTTTTAATATATATTCATCGATCATCATACATAAAACTTTTACTAGCTTTAAATTGTTTTTAATATATATTCATCGATTATCATACATAAAACTTTTACTAGGTATAAATTGTTCTTAATATATATTCATCGATCATCATACATAAAACTTTTACTAGATATAAATTGTTCTTAATATATATTCATCGATCATCATACATAAAACTTTTACTAGGTATAAATTGTTTTTAATATATATTCATCGATCATCATACATAAAACTTTTACTAGCTTTAAATTGTTTTTAATATATATTCATCGATCATCATACATAAAACTTTTACTAGGTATAAATTGTTTTTAATATATATTCACCGATTATCATACATAAAACTTTTACTAGGTATAAATGGTTTTTAATATATATTCATTGATCATCATACATAAAACTTTTACTAGGTATAAATTGTTTTTAATATATATTCATTGATCATCATACATAAAACTTTTACTAGGTATAAATTGTTTTTAATATACATTCATTGATCATCATACATAAAACTTTTACTAGGTATAAATTGTTTTAAATATGTATTCATCGATTATCATCCATAAAACTTTTACTAGATATAAATTGTTTTTAATATATATTCATCGATTATGATCCATAAAACGTTTACGAGGTATAAATTGTTTTTAATATATATTCATCGATCATCATACATAAAACTTTTACTAGCTTTAAATTGTTTTTAATATATATTCATCGATTATCATACATAAAACTTTTACTAGGTATAAATTGTTCTTAATATATATTCATCGATCATCATACATAAAACTTTTACTAGATATAAATTGTTCTTAATATATATTCATCGATCATCATACATAAAACTTTTACTAGGTATAAATTGTTTTTAATATATATTCATCGATCATCATACATAAAACTTTTACTAGCTTTAAATTGTTTTTAATATATATTCATCGATCATCATACATAAAACTTTTACTAGGTATAAATTGTTTTTAATATATATTCACCGATTATCATACATAAAACTTTTACTAGGTATAAATGGTTTTTAATATATATTCATTGATCATCATCCATAAAACTTTTACTACATATAAATTGTTTTTAATATATATTCATCGATCATCATACATAAAACTTTTACTAGGTATAAATTGTTTTTAATATATATTCACCGATTATCATACATAAAACTTTTACTAGGTATAAATTGTTTTTAATATATATTCATCGATCATCATACATAAAACGTTTACTAGGTATAAATTGTTTTTATATTTATCGATCATCATACATAAAACTTTTACTAGGTATAAATTGTTTTTAATATACATTCATCGATTATCATACATAAAACTTTTACTAGGTATAAATTCTTTTTAATATATATTCATCGATCATCATACATAAAACTTTTACTAGGTATAAATTGTTTTTAATATATATTCACCGATTATCATACATAAAACTTTTACTAGGTATAAATTGTTTTTAATATATATTCATCGATCATCATACATAAAACTTTTACTGGTATAAATTGTTTTTTAATATATATTCATTGATCATCATGCATAAAACTTTTACTAGGTATAAATTGTTTTTAATATATATTCATCGATCATCATACATAAAACTCTTACTAGGTATAAATTGTTTTTAATATATATTCATCGATCATCATACATAAAACTTTTACTAGGTATAAATTGTTTTTTAATATATATTCATTGATCATCATACATAAAACTTTTACTAGGTATAAATTGTTTTTAATATATATTCATCGATTATCATCCATAAAACTTTTACTAGATATAAATTGTTTTTAATATATATTCATCGATCATCATACGTAAAACTTTTACTAGGTATAAATTGTTTTTAATATATATTTATCGATTATCATACATAAAACTTTTACTAGATATAAATTGTTTTTAATATATATTCATCGATCATCATACATAAAACTTTTAGTAGCTTTAAATTGTTTTTAATATACATTCATCGATCATCATACATAAAACTTTTACTAGGTATAAATTGTTTTTTAATATATATTCATTGATCATCATACATAAAACTTTTACTAGGTATAAATTGTTTTTAATATATATTCATCGATCATCATACATAAAACTTTTACTAGGTATAAATTGTTTTTAATATATATTCATCGATCATCATACATAAAACTTTTACTAGGTATAAATTGTTTTTTAATATATATTTATTAATCATCATACATAAAACTTTTACTAGGTATAACTTGTTTTTAATATATATTCATCGATTATCATCCATAAAACTTTTACTAGATATAAATTGTTTTTAATATATATTCATCGATCATCATACGTAAAACTTTTACTAGGTATAAATTGTTTTTAATATATATTTATCGATTATCATACATAAAACTTTTACTAGATATAAATTGTTTTTAATATATATTCATCGATCATCATACATAAAACTTTTAGTAGCTTTAAATTGTTTTTAATATACATTCATCGATCATCATACATAAAACTTTTACTAGGTATAAATTGTTTTTTAATATATATTCATTGATCATCATACATAAAACTTTTACTAGGTATAAATTGTTTTTAATATATATTCATCGATCATCATACATAAAACTTTTACTAGATATAAATTGTTTTTAATATATATTCATCGATCATCATCCATAAAACTTTTACTAGGTATAAATTGTTTTTAATATATATTCATCGATTATCATCCATAAAACTTTTACGAGATATAAATTGTTTTTAATATATATTCATTGATCATCATCCATACAACTTTTACGAGATATAAATTGTTTTTAATATATATTCATCGATCATCATACATAAAACTTTTACTACATATAAATTGTTTTTAATATATATTCATTGATCATCATACATAAAACTTTTACTAGGTATAAATTGTTTTTAATATATATTCATCGATTATCATCCATAAAACTTTTACTAGATATAAATTGTTTTTAATATATATTCATTGATCATCATACATAAAACTTTTACTAGGTAGAAATTGTTTTTAATATATATTCATCGATCATCATACATAAAACATTTACTAGGTATAAATTGTTTTTAATATATATTCATCGATTATGATCCATAAAACTTTTACTAGGTATAAATTGTTTTTAATATATATTCATCGATTATCATCCATAAAACTTTTACTAGATATAAATTGTTTTTAATATATATTCATCGATTATTATCCATAAAACTTTTACTACATATAAATTGTTTTTAATATATATTCATCGATCATCATACATAAAACTTGTACTAGGTATAAATTGTTTTTAATATATATTCATCGATTATCATACATAAAACTGTTACTAGATATAAATTGTTTTTAATATATATGCATCGATTATCATACATAAAACTTTTACTACGTATAAAGTGTTTTTAATATGTATTCATCGATTATTATCCATAAAACGTTTACTATGTATAAATTGTTGTTAATATGTATTCATCGATCATCATACATAAAACTTTTACTAGATATGAATTGTTTTTAATATGTATTCATTGATCATCAACATAAAACTTTTACTAGATATAAATTGTTTTTAATATATATTCATAGATTATCATCCATAAAACTTTTACTAGGTATAAATTGTTTTTAATATATATTCATCGATTATCATCCATAAAACTTTTGCTAGATATAAATTGTTTTTAATATATATTCATCGATTATCATCCATAAAACATTTACTAGATATAAATTGTTTTTAATATATATTCATCGATTATCATCCATAAAACTTTTACTAGATATAAATTGTTTTTAATATATATTCATCGATTATCATACATAAAACTTTTACTAGGTATAAATTGTTTTTAATATATATTCATCGATCATCATCCATAAAACTTTTACTAGATATAAATTGTTTTAATATATATTCATCGATTATCATCCATAAAACTTTTACTAGGTATAAATTGTTTTTAATATATATTCATCGATTATCATACATAAAACATTTACTAGGTATAAATTGTTTTTAATATATATTCATCAATTATCATACATAAAACTTTTACTAGGTATAAATTGTTTTTAATATATATTCATTGATCATCATACATAAAATTTTTACTAGGTATAAATTGTTTTTAATATATATTAATCGATTATCATCCATAAAACTTTTACTAGATATAAATTGTTTTTAATATATATTCATCGATCATCATCCATAAAACTTTTACTAGGTATAAATTGTTTTTAATATATATTCATCGTTTATCATCCATAAAACTCTTACTAGATATAAATTGTTTTTAATATATATTCATCGATTATCATACATAAAACTTTTACTAGGTATAAATTGTTTTTAATATATATTCATCGATTATCATACATAAAGCTTTTACTAGGTATAAATTGTTTTTAATATATATTCATCGATTATCATACATAAAACTTTTACTAGGTATAAATGGTTTTTAATATATATTCATCGATTATCATACATAAAGCTTTTACTAGGTATAAATTGTTTTTAATATAGATTCATCAATTATCAAACATAAAACTTTTACTAGGTATAAATTGTTTTTAATATATATGCATCAATTATCATACATAAAGTTTTACTAGATATAAAATGTTTTTAATATATATTCATCGATTATCATCCATAAAACTTTTACTAGGTATAAATTGTTTTTAATATATATTCATCGATTATGATCCATAAAACTTTTACTAGGTATTAATTGTTTTTAATATATATTCATCGATTATCATCCATAAAACTTTTACTAGATATAAATTGTTTTTAATATATATTCATCGATCATCATACATAAAACTTTTACTAGATATAAATTGTTTTTAATATATATTCATCGATTATCATCCATAAAACTTTTACTAGGTATAAATTGTTTTTAATATATATTCATCGATTATCATCCATAAAACATTTACTAGATATAAATTGTTTTTAATATATATTCATCGATCATCATACATAAAACTTTTACTAGGTATAAATTGTTTTTAATATATATTCATCGATCATCATACATAAAACTTTTACTAGATATAAATTGTTTTTAATATATATTCATCGATCATCATACATAAAACTTTTACTAGATATAAATTGTTTTTAATATATATTCATAGATTATCATCCATAAAACTTTTACTAGGTATAAATTGTTTTTAATATATATTCATCGATCATCATACATAAAACTTTTACTAGGTATAAATTGTTTTTAATATATATTCATCGATTATCATCCATAAAACTTTTACTAGATATAAATTGTTTTTAATATATATTCATCGATCATCATACATAAAACTTTTACTAGATATAAATTGTTTTTAATATATATTCATCGATCATCATCCATAAAACTTTTACTAGGTATAAATTGTTTTTAATATATATTCATCGATTATCATCCATAAAACTTTTACTAGATATAAATTGTTTTTAATATATATTCATCGATCATCATCCATAAAACTTTTACTAGGTATAAATTGTTTTTAATATATATTCATCGATTATCATCCATAAAACTTTTACTAGGTATAAATTGTTTTTAATATATATTCATCGATCATCATCCATAAAACTTTTACTACATATAAATTGTTTTTAATATATATTCATCGATCATCATACATTAAACTTTTACTAGGTATAAATTGTTTTTAATATATATTCATCGATTATCATACATAAAACCTTTACTAGATATAAATTGTTTTTAATATATATTCATCGATTATCATACATAAAACCTTTACTAGATATAAATTGTTTTTAATATATATGCATCGATTATCATACATAAAACTTTTACTACGTATAAATTGTTTTTAATATGTATTCATCGATTATTATCCATAAAACGTTTACTTTTTTTTTTTTTTTTTTTTTTTTTACACAGTGATCACCACTTATCAAGGCCCGGAAGCCACTCAGGGATAAGGGTTATTGTAAGTACATCACGTTAGTGAGGAGATTTTATGAAGTGTTTAATTAGTGGGGCGGTTCATTAGGAATTTGGTAACATTAGACTTGAAGACATCCAAGTTGTAGTCCGGAGGGAAGCAGGCAGACGGAACAGAGTTCCACAGTCGTGCAGTTCTAAGAAAGAAGCTTTGCTCATGAAATCCGCGTTTTGATTTTGGCACAGATATAGAGTGGGGGAAATTTTTCACAGTGGATTCAGCTAGACGGGTGTTTTTCGTGAAAGATTGGCGAGGGGGGACCAGGGATTGAAGTTCAGACGAGCACCTGCCATGAAAATAACGATAAAACAAGGATAGGCTCGCAACGTCTCTTCTGTGGGAGAGGGGTTGCAGGGTAGAGAAAAGGGCATCCCCCACTAAGCCACGAAGTCTATTTTGTACTCTGTCAAGGCATGATAGGCTGTTTTTGGCAGCTCCTGCCCAGATATGGCAACAGTATTCCATCCTTGGCCGTACTTGGCTTTTATATAGATAGAGAATTGCATCAGTAGTGAGATATCTTCTGGAGCGGTAGAAGGATCCCACCATCTTTCCTGCGACCTTGGCCACAGACTTGATGTACGTGTTCCATTTCAGATCAGGAGTAAAGGTCAAACCCAGAAGCTTGTCAAAACACGGGGCCTCACCCAGACGAGAGCCATCCATCACAATTGATGCCAGCTGGGGATCAGAGCGTTGATGATGTAAGGATAGGAGTTTGGTTTTGGATGCATTAAAGGTAACTAGCCACATCTTCCCCCACTGAACCACGCGCTCGAGATCAGAGGAGAGAGAATCCGAGAGAACTTCGTCATTTACAGCCTTTGATGTGTTGCCGTAGATGGTCGTGTCATCAGCATAGATGTCAACGAATGATTTAAGTATGTGTTTAGGGAGGTCATTGATGTAGATCAGGAAGAGAGTTGGGCCCAGGATTGACCCCTGAGGGACTCCAGCATTTATATTGCAGGCCTCCGATTTTTGTCCATCTACCACTACTCTTATGAGCCTATCAGAGAGAAATGATTTAATGATTGAGAAAACATTTCCAGTTATACCATAGTTGGAAATCTTGTGAAGTAGACCCTTATGCCATACTTTGTCAAAGGCCTTTGATATGTCGAGAGCAATTGCCCTAGAAAGGAAGCCTTTGTCAAGAGATTCACTAATCCTGTGGGATATAACCGTCAGCACATCTGCGGTAGATCTTGCAGAGCGGAAACCATATTGTGTGTCACTAAGAAGGTTATTCCTGCTGAGGTGGTTTACTATTTCTCTATTTAATATTGATTCCAGTAACTTACTCATAACACAGAGAAGACTTATTGGTCTGTATTGAGAGGGAGATGACTTATCACCTGAATTCTTAAATACAGGGCAAACTGAGGAGGTCTTCCAGGGGGTCGGAAAGCACTTCTCCTTAAGGCAGCGCTTAAATAGTTTCGTAAGTATGGGAGCAAGTTCTGGTTGAAGCTTTTTTAACACTATAATTGGGATGCCATCAGGGCCAGTTGCTTTACTGGAATCTAGGTTTTTTATTAGCTTGGCGACCTCATGCACGGATATTTTTATGTTACCTAGCTTGTTCTGTGTTATAGGAGGAAATATGGGGAGTTGATGGCCTTCGTCGCATAGGGTAGAATTAGCTGCAAAGTTCTTTGCAAATAGTTTGGCCTTGTCTGATGCTGACGAGATAACCTCTGGTCCATTGATAATGGTTGGGATAGAACGCACACTTCTGTTCAAGATCCTATTTGTTATTTGCCAAAACTGGTGGGAACCAAGCCGCTGATCAGCTACCTTGGATTTAACAGACTGGGCATATAGTTCTCTTGCATTTTTTATTACTATGTATTACTATGTATAAATTGTTGTTAATATGTATTCATCGATCATCATACATAAAACTTTTACTAGATATGAATTGTTTTTAATATGTATTCATTGATCATCAACATAAAACTTTTACTAGATATAAATTGTTTTTAATATATATTCATAGATTATAATCCATAAAACTTTTACTAGATATAAATTGTTTTTAATATATATTCATCGATTATCATCCATAAAACTTTTACTAGATATAAATTGTTTTTAATATATATTTATCGATTATCATCCATAAAACTTTTACTAGATATAAATTGTTTTTAATATATATTCATCGATTATCATACATAAAACATTTACTAGGTATAAATTGTTTTTAATATATATTCATCAATTATCATACATAAAACTTTTACTAGGTATAAATTGTTTTTAATATATATTCATTGATCATCATACATAAAACTTTTACTAGGTATAAATTGTTTTTAATATATATTCATCGATTATCATCCATAAAACTTTTACTAGATATAAATTGTTTTTAATATATATTCATCGATCATCATACATAAAACTTTTACTAGATATAAATTGTTTTTAATATATATTCATCGATCATCATCCATAAAACTTTTACTAGGTATAAATTGTTTTTAATATATATTCATCGATTATCATCCATAAAGCTTTTACTAGGTATAAATTGTTTTTAATATATATTCATCGATCATCATCCATAAAACTTTTACTAGGTATAAATTGTTTTTAATATATATTAATCGATCATCATACATAAAACTTTTACTTGGTATAAATTGTTTTTAATATATATTCATCGATCATCATACATAAAACTTTTACTAGGTATAAATTGTTTTTAATATATATTCATCGATCATCATACATAAAACTTTTACTACATATAAATTGTTTTTAATATATATTCATCGATCATCATACATAAAACTTTTACTTGATATAAATTGTTTTTAATATATATTCATCGATTATCATCCATAAAACTTTTACTAGGTATAAATTGTTTTTAATATATATTCATCGATTATCATACATAAAACATTTACTAGGTATAAATTGTTTTTAATATATATTCATCAATTATCATACATAAAACTTTTACTAGGTATAAATTGTTTTTAATATATATTCATTGATTATCATACATAAAACTTTTACTAGGTATAAATTGTTTTTAATATATATTCATCGATCATCATCCATAAAACTTTTACTAGATATAAATTGTTTTTAATGTATATTCATCGATTATTATCCATAAAACTCTTACTATATATAAATTGTTTTTAATATATATTCATCGATTATCATCCATAAAACTTTTACTAGGTATAAATGGTTTTTAATATATATTCATCGATTATAATACATAAAGCTTTTACTAGGTATAAATTGTTTTTAATATATATTCATCAATTATCATACATAAAACTTTTACTAGGTATAAATTGTTTTTAATATATATGCATCAATTATCATACATAAAGTTTTACTAGATATAAATTGTTTTTAATATATATTCATCGATTATCATCCATAAAACTTTTACTAGGTATAAATTGTTTTTAATATATATTCATCGATTATGATCCATAAAACTTTTACTAGGTATAAATTGTTTTTAATATATATTCATCGATTATCATCCATAAAACTTTTACTAGATATAAATTGTTTTTAATATATATTCATCGATTATCATCCATAAAACATTTACTAGGTATAAATTGTTTTTAATATATATTCATCGATTATCATCCATAAAACTTTTACTAGGTATAAATTGTTTTTAATATATATTCATCGATTATCATCCATAAAACTTTTACTAGATATAAATTGTTTTTAATATATATTCATCGATTATCATACATAAAACTTTTACTAGGTATAAATTGTTTTTAATATATATTCATCGATTATCATCCATAAAACTTTTACTAGGTATAAATTGTTTTTAATATATATTCATCGATTATCATCCATAAAACTTTTACTAGGTATAAATTGTTTTTAATATATATTCATCGATTATCATACATAAAACATTTACTAGGTATAAATTGTTTTTAATATATATTCATCGATTATCATCCATAAAACTTTTACTAGGTATAAATTGTTTTTAATATATATTCATCGATTATGATCCATAAAACTTTTACTAGGTATAAATTGTTTTTAATATATATTCATCGATTATCATCCATAAAACTTTTACTAGATATAAATTGTTTTTAATATATATTCATCGATTATCATCCATAAAACTTTTACTAGATATAAATTGTTTTTAATATATATTCATCGATTATCATCCATAAAACATTTACTAGGTATAAATTGTTTTTAATATATATTCATCGATTATCATACATAAAACTTTTACTAGATATAAATTGTTTTTAATATATATGCATCGATTATCATACATAAAACTTTTACTACGTATAAATTGTTTTTAATATGTATTCATCGATTATCATCCATAAAACTTTTACTACGTACAAATTGTTTTTAATATGTATTCATCGATTATTATCCATAAAACGTTTACTATGTATAAATTGTTGTTAATATGTATTCATCGATCATCATACATAAAACTTTTACTAGATATGAATTGTTTTTAATATGTATTCATTGATCATCAACATAAAACTTTTACTAGATATAAATTGTTTTTAATATATATTCATAGATTATCATCCATAAAACTTTTACTAGATATAAATTGTTTTTAATATATATTCATCGATTATCATCCATAAAACTTTTACTAGATATAAATTGTTTTTAATATATATTCATCGATTATCATCCATAATGCTTTTACTAGATATAAATTGTTTTTAATATATATTCATCGATTATCATACATAAAACTTTTACTAGGTATAACTTGTTTTTATTATATATTCATCGATCATCATCCATAAAACTTTTACTAGATATAAATTGTTTTAATATATATTCATCGATTATCATCCATAAAACTTTTACTAGGTATAAATTGTTTTTAATATATATTCATCGATTATCATACATAAAACATTTACTAGGTATAAATTGTTTTTAATATATATTCATCAATTATCATACATAAAACTTTTACTAGGTATAAATTGTTTTTAATATATATTCATTGATCATCATACATAAAACTTTTACTAGGTATAAATTGTTTTTAATATATATTCATCGATTATCATCCATAAAACTTTTACTAGATATAAATTGTTTTTAATATATATTCATCGATTATCATCCATAAAGCTTTTACTAGGTATAAATTGTTTTTAATATATATTCATCGATCATCATCCATAAAACTTTTACTAGGTATAAATTGTTTTTAATATATATTCATCGATCATCATACATAAAACTTTTACTAGGTATAAATTGTTTTTAATATATATTCATCGATTATCATCCATAAAACTTTTACTAGATATAAATTGTTTTTAATATATATTCATCGATCATCATACATAAAACTTTTACTAGATATAAATTGTTTTTAATATATATTCATCGATCATCATCCATAAAACTTTTACTAGGTATAAATTGTTTTTAATATATATTCATCGATTATCATCCATAAAACTTTTACTTGGTATAAATTGTTTTTAATATATATTCATCGATTATCATCCATAAAACTTTTACTAGATATAAATTGTTTTTAATATATATTCATCGATCATCATCCATAAAACCTTTACTAGGTATAAATTGTTTTTAATATATATTCATCGATTATCATCCATAAAGCTTTTACTAGGTATAAATTGTTTTTAATATATATTCATCGATCATCATCCATAAAACTTTTACTACATATAAATTGTTTTTAGTATATATTCATCGATCATCATACATTAAACTTTTACTTGATAAAAATTGTTTTTAATATATATTCATCGATTATTACCCATAAAACTTTTACTACATATAAATTGTATTTAATATGTATTCATTGATCATCAACATAAAACTTTTACTAGATATAAATTGTTTTTAATATATATTCATAGATTATCATCCATAAAACTTTTACAAGATATAAAATGTTTTTAATATATATTCATCGATTATCATCCATAAAACTTTTACTAGATATAAATTGTTTTTAATATATATTCATCGATTATCATCCATAAAACTTTTACTAGATATAAATTGTTTTTAATATATATTCATCGATTATCATCCATAAAACTTTTACTAGATATAAATTGTGTTTAATATATATTCATCGATTATCATCCATAAAACTTTTACTAGATATAAATTGTTTTTAATATATATTCATAGATTATCATCCATAAAACTTTTACTAGATATAAATTGTTTTTAATATATATTCATCGATTATCATCCATAAAACTTTTACTAGATATAAATTGTTTTTAATATATATTCATCGATTATCATCCATAAAACTTTTACTAGATATAAATTGTTTTTAATATATATTCATCGATTATCATACATAAAACTTTTACTAGGTATAACTTGTTTTTATTATATATTCATCGATCATCATCCATAAAACTTTTACTAGATATAAATTGTTTTAATATATATTCATCGATTATCATCCATAAAACTTTTACTAGGTATAAATTGTTTTTAATATATATTCATCGATTATCATACATAAAACATTTACTAGGTATAAATTGTTTTTAATATATATTCATCAATTATCATACATAAAACTTTTACTAGGTATAAATTGTTTTTAATATATATTCATTGATCATCATACATAACACTTTTACTAGGTATAAATTGTTTTTAATATATATTCATCGATTATCATCCATAAAACTTTTACTAGATATAAATTGTTTTTAATATATATTCATCGATCATCATACATAAAACTTTTACTAGATATAAATTGTTTTTAATATATATTCATCGATTATCATCCATAAAACTTTTACTAGATATAAATTGTTTTTAATATATATTCATCGATTATCATCCATAAAGCTTTTACTAGGTATAAATTGTTTTTAATATATATTCATCGATCATCATCCATAAAACTTTTACTAGGTATAAATTGTTTTTAATATATATTCATCGATCATCATACATAAAACTTTTACTAGGTATAAATTGTTTTTAATATATATTCATCGATTATCATCCATAAAACTTTTACTAGATATAAATTGTTTTTAATATATATTCATCGATCATCATACATAAAACTTTTACTAGATATAAATTGTTTTTAATATATATTCATCGATCATCATCCATAAAACTTTTACTAGGTATAAATTGTTTTTAATATATATTCATCGATTATCATCCATAAAACTTTTACTAGATATAAATTGTTTTTAATATATATTCATCGATTATCATCCATAAAACTTTTACTAGATATAAATTGTGTTTAATATATATTCATCGATTATCATCCATAAAACTTTTACTAGATATAAATTGTTTTTAATATATATTCATCGATTATCATACATAAAACTTTTACTAGGTATAAATTGTTTTTATTATATATTCATCGATCATCATCCATAAAACTTTTACTAGATATAAATGGTTTTAATATATATTCATCGATTATCATCCATAAAACTTTTACTAGGTATAAATTGTTTTTAATATATATTCATCGATCATCATACATAAAACATTTACTAGGTATAAATTGTTTTTAATATATATTCATCAATTATCATACATAAAACTTTTACTGGGTATAAATTGTTTTTATATATATTCATTGATCATCATACATAAAACTTTTACTAGGTATAAATTGTTTTTAATATATATTCATCGATTATCATCCATAAAACTTTTACTAGATATAAATTGTTTTTAATATATATTCATCGATCATCATCCATAAAACTTTTACTAGATATAAATTGTTTTTAATGTATATTCATCCATTATCATCCATAAAACTCTTACTAGATATAAATTGTTTTTAATATATATTCATCGATTATCATCCATAAAACCTTTACTAGGTATAAATGGTTTTTAATATATATTCATCGATTATCATACATAAAGCTTTTACTAGGTATAAATTGTTTTTAATATATATTCATCGATTATCATCCATAAAACCTTTACTAGGTATAAATGGTTTTTAATATATATTCATCGATTATCATACATAAAGCTTTTACTAGGTATAAATTGTTTTTAATATATATTCATCAATTATCATACATAAAACTTTTACTAGGTATAAATTGTTTTTAATATATATGCATCAATTATCATACATAAAGTTTTACTAGATATAAATTGTTTTTAATATATATTCATCGATTATCATCCATAAAACTTTTACTAGATATAAATTGTTTTTAATATATATTCATCGATTATCATCCATAAAACTTTTACTAGATATAAATTGTTTTTAATATATATTCATCGATTATCATCCATAAAACATTTACTAGGTATAAATTGTTTTTAATATATATTCATCGATTATCATCCATAAAACTTTTACTAGATATAAATTGTTTTTAATATATATTCATCGATCATCATACATAAAACTTTTACTAGATATAAATTGTTTTTAATATATATTCATCGATCATCATCCATAAAACTTTTACTAGGTATAAATTGTTTTTAATATATATTCATCGATTATCATCCATAAAACTTTTACTAGATATAAATTGTTTTTAATATATATTCATCGATCATCATACATAAAACTTTTACTAGATATAAATTGTTTTTAATATATATTCATCGATCATCATACATAAAACTTTTACTAGGTATGAATTTTTTTTAATATATATTCATCGATTATCAACCATAAAACTTTTACTAGGTATAAATTGTTATTAATATATATTCATCAATTATCATACGTAAAACTTTTACTAGGTATAAATTGTTTTTTATATACATTCATCGATTATCATACATAAAACTTTTACTAGGTATAAATTGTTTTTGATATATATTCATCGATCATCATACATAAAACTTTTACTAGGTATAAATTGTTTTTAATATATATTCATCGATTATCATCCATAAAACTTTTACTAGATATAAATTGTTTTTAATATATATTCATCGATTATCATCCATAAAACTTTTACTAGATATAAATTGTTTTTAATATATATTCATCGATTATCATCCATAAAACTTTTACTAGATATAAATTGTTTTTAATATATATTCATCGATTATCATCCATAAAACTTTTACTAGGTATAAATTGTTTGTAATATATATTCATCGATTATCATACATAAAACTTTTACTAGGTATAAATTGTTTTTAATATATATTCATCGATTATCATACATAAAACTTTTACTAGGTATAAATTGTTTTTAATATATATTCATCGATTATCATACATAAAACTTTTACTTGATATAAATTGTTTTTAATATATATTCATCGATTATCATACATAAAACTTTTACTAGGTATAAATTGTTTTTAATATATATTCATCGATTATCATACATAAAACTTTTACTAGATAGAAATTGTTTTTAATATATATTCAATTGCAACTAATTTCTCTATTACATGTGACAAAATGGTCTCTTTGTCTCTCTCTTCTGTCTATATGCCTGGACATTCTCTCTCTCTCTCTCTCTCTCTCTCTCTCTCTCTCTCTCTCTCTCTCTTGCTTTCTGTCTGTCTCTCTCTCTAATATTTATCTATAAGAAATTATTGTTTCCTGATTTGCACCAACTTATTTTCCACATTTCCATCACAATTTGTGGAAATTCTTTAAATGGATTTTACATAACCTCTTAATAATATTTCTGCTAGTTAACGGGAACATTTATTTAATTTGAATGACTAAACATATATATATATATATATATATATATATATATATATATATATATATATATATAAAATAAATGAACTCCCCGGATTAAGTACTATCTACTTATTTAGTGTTTCCTTTTCAAATTAAATATGTTTTTAACTCTTTTTCAAAGTGTTTTAAACATTTTTTATTAACTATTTGCTCTTATATATATATATATATATATATATATATATATATATATATATATATATATATATATATATATATATAAAGTTTAGTGGTTCAAATTAAATTCTGAAAATCAAAATATAAACACATATATTCGAATTAAAAATTTATTGTTTGACACAAGGAATATATATAGGGTAGTTATGTTATATTTCTTTAATCCATGGATTTTCAATAATGGCCATATCCTCAGAGAAAATGAAATAGGCTTACTAATTTTCAAGGACTGTTGCACCTGAGATATGCATATATAACTTAACGTACAAATTTCATCACCGACGGGAACATATGCAATTGAATGGAACGTTTATTTAATATTTGATACACTGTCTCCACACCCACAAATACTTTGGATCTCATCTACCAAAACATATTTAGATCACCAACGAATACGGCTGCTTCTTATACCCTTCGGAAAATCAGTATGGAGCAACCATACCTTCTTGTTATATGGGATTACTGCCTCCTCCCCTGGACCACTATTCTGCCAACCTGGCAATAATATCCCGGAAGATATCATACTCCTTCCGATAATGGACTGCCCAGGTTTTATGAAATTCCTTCTCCTATAATTATTATTCACCACCCAAAAAAGCAAAATATGTGTTTATTCACAGATGAACAGTATTTCATTTCCTCTGATGATATGAGCCTTTATTGAAAATCCATGGATTAAGGAAACATAAATCCCCTCTATATATTCCTTTTGTCAAACAATAAATTCTTTATTCGAATATATGTGTCTATATGTTGTTTTTTCAGAATTTAAATATAACCACTACACTTATATATTGCTCTGTTTTTAAATATTGCGCTTTACCTTTTTGGCTAGGATCACCCTGAAAGTATTAACTCAATGTAATATCTATCAGGATATTTCACCTGATTTTTAATCTGTGTCTTATCTCGCTTTGACCCCTATTATGACCCTTAATATCTATTGTTTTGGGCTCAAATAAAGTTATTAAGTTAGATCCATGTCCAAGGAACCTATATCTAAAATTTCAAGTGTTTAGACCCAAAGTTGTCGGAGGAGTTTGGTAGAGTTCTCAAAGGTCAAATCGTTGAACTTTGACCCCTTAACAGCCAAATTTCCGGCCGAAAACGAATTACACAGATTTTCCCAAATCTCAGTACCCTGTATATCAAATTTTGTGTCAAACACACACACACAGACACGTTCACTTTTATAGATATACTAGCATTTCAGCCTGGCGTGGCCAGGGTGTTTGGAGGTGTATGTTGAGCAAAAAAAAAAAAAAGTGGTAGTAGGAAGGCAGGCTTGAACCCTTATCGCAAAGGAGGAAAAGAACGGGAAAAAAACTGAAGTCTTTCCTGTCATGACTACCGCCAAACCGGAAGTAACATAAGTTTTAATTAAGGCTAGACAATCGAAAGGAGAGGATGACTTTCAAAAATATTGGTGAAAAAAGCGACCTCCCTGTAGAAAACTGCCCAGTTGAAGGTGAAGATATTAATGTTTTTAGCCAATTTTTCGGTATTTGTCGTCTGAAATGTCGAACTTCAAAACGATACTGATCCAAAATCCATCGCCTCTGTCGAAAGTTTTAGGCAGACATGCAAACATACATACATACATTTATATATTGGTAACTCAAATTTTCCACCCAAATTAAAAAGCTTGCCCTATCTCTGAATACCCTTTATGTAAAATTTCAAATGTTTAGACCAGAAATTGTCTGAGTAATTTGGTAGAGACCGAAGTGTTCAAATTTTTTTTAATTTGACACCTATTATGACCCCTTTACATTTATTGTTTTGGGCTCAAATAAAGTTATTAAGTTAGATTCATGTGAAAAGGACCTATATCTAAAATTTCAAGTGTTTAGACCCAAAATTGTCAGAGGAGTTTGGTAGAGTTCTCAAACGCAAATCGTTGAACTTTGACCCCTTAATAGCGAAATTTCTGACCGAAAATGGATTACAAAGATTTTCCCAAATGTCAATACCATGTGTATCAAATTTCGAGTCTGTAGATTGAAAATTGACAGAGTTATTGCGTAGGGAAATGTACACACACACACACACACACACACTTTTATAGATATACTAGGATTTCAGCCCAGCATTTCTCGGGTGTTTGGATGTGTATGTTGAGCAAAAAAAAAAAAAAGTGGTAGTAGGAAGGCAAGCTTGAACCCGTACCACAAAGGAGGAAAAGAACAGGAAAAAACCTGACGTCTATGCTGTTACGAACACTGCCAAACCAGAAGTGACATTTTTTTTTAAATTAGACTAGACAATCAAAAGGAGAGGATGACTTTTAAAAAATACCAGCGAAAAAATGCGACCCCCCCCCTGTAGAAAAGTGCCCAGTTGAAGGTGAAGATATTAATGTTTTTAGCCAATTTTCGATATTTGTTGTCTGAAAGGTTGAATTTCAAAACGATACTGATCTTGAGAAAATCCGTTGCCTCTGTCGAAAGTGTTGGGCAGACATACAAACATACATACATATTGGTAACTAAAAACTTTCGACAAAAACTGATGAAAAAGCTTGCCCTATATCTGAATACCCTTTATGTAAAATTTCAAATGTTTAGACCAGAAATTGTCTGAGTAATTTGATAGAGACTGAAGAGGTCAAATTTTTTTAACTTTGACCCCTATTATGATCCTTAATATTTAATGTTTTGGGTTCAAATCAAGTTATTAAGTTAGATCCATGTCTAAGGAATCTATATCTAAAATTTCAAGTGTTTAGACCCAAAATTGTCAGAGGAGTTTGGTAGAGTTCTCAAAGGTCAAATCTCTTAACAGCAAAATGTTTGGTCGAAAACCGATCACATTGATTTTCCCAAATCTCAATACCCTGTATATCAAAATTCGAGTCTGTAGACTTAAAATTAACAGAGTTATGTCGAAGGAAAATGTACACAGACACACAGACAGACAGATACACAGACACGTTCACTTTTATAGATATACAGATAGAGACTAGCAGGACCCATTAACCAGTGTTACCCAATGGAAGCATGCGCCCCCCCTCGTAAAAAATTAAAGTACAGTTGTTATTGTTGCCCAACCTCTTCATATTAAGAACGGCTTTCCAAATGGACACCCTCAACCTCTCCATATTAAGAATGGCGTTTTGAATAGACACCCCCAACCTCCCCATTTTAAGAACAGTTTTTGGAATAGACACCTCATTTTATGATAGGGGGGTGTCAAAATATTTGCCCCAAATTTAATCTTGATAATCGTTGTCAGGATACCCACCTGCAAATACTATAAACCAACAAAAAAATTGGAATTGGCAGTGTCGGTCGAATAGAATTAGATTTGTTCCTCACGAATGCATACAAATCTGCCAGCCACTGATTTAAAGTGCATAATACAGGTCTTTCTATCTTGAAAACTACTTGTATCTGCCAAATGTAAATGAGATTTTCTTAATCAGCATAGTCAAAAACATATAAAAGTCATCAATAGAAAGAAAAGTGTGGAGGTGGAGCTAAGGTAAAAATTTACATTAAAAAAATATAAACAAATGTAATGTATGTGCAGTGTCGATAATGAGTCTGGAAAAGGGAAGTAAATAAAATACTGCACAGAAAGTATAATTAGTCTAAAAATCAAACATTTAACAAATAAGTGGTCTCATAGGCAAAGTAATTTAATTTAAAACCTACCTGCATAAAATATTGGGGTGTCAACATAATTTTAAGCGCTTATTGAGTTATAAAAACAAAATACGGATAAGATGTAACATGATTGAAATCTAGTTAATCATAGGAAAATATGTAAGTAATTCAAAACGCTCACATTAAAGCTAAATGTAAAAAAAAGATAATAAAAAACGTCCCGTTATAAACAAAGTAAAAGAAAACAAAAAAATAACATTGTGTAAGGGTCGCTAAGCCAGTCCAAAATCAAAAAATAAACAATAGTACCCATTACCTGTACATATTGTCTTTTTTCAGTTTTTTTTTTAGGGGGGGGGGGATAGTGGTCTGGTGTTAATATGTGCATAGGTAAGGTTATCAGTATTTAATTTTCTGTTTATGAGCAGTTATTATGTTTGTATTTGGTTTATTTTTTTAAAACAATTGCCCCTTGTAGAGAGCACTGCCATATTTGAAAAGTTCTGGAGCATTCATTTATGTATTAAAATGTAGATTCTGGAATAATCGAATTGTCAGCTCTCAGCCAATGAAAATGGGTGAAATTTGAGAAGGGAGAATTTATTATTTTTGAATTGGGAAATGGAAAGATTATGTTATACCAAGAGTTTATGATCCCATTACAAAGGGTGCAAGCACAATATCTGTAGAATGTGTATATTTCCTCCCATCTTGACTGGGGGAAGTAGAAGGATTTAATATTTAAGGGAAAATATAGGAACTACTTCCTCTAAAGATGCTGCGATTGTGATGGTGTTGCTTCTGGGATGAAATGTAGGATTTTATTATGACGACTAAATGTGTCTAAAATGGCATTCTAAAGTTACATAAGATAGTGGCTTATATTCTAGACACAATAAATTTGTATGTGGCATCTGTTGTTGCAAACCTACTTTGGTCCAGAGGGGAATTTATGCAATCATTTTATTATATATGGAGATTTTCAAATGGTCCAGAGGGGAATTTATGCAATCATTTTATTATATATGGAGATTTTCAAATTTTTGAAGCTGATGGACAACCATTCTGAAGATTTAACAATGATTCAGTTTGAGTTCCCTTCACTTGAAAATTACTTCTTAAATATTATTTTTTTTCTTGTGTAAATATTCAAATAGTAATTATTATAAAGTCTTTTCCAAAACAATGGATGATTTGAAAATGTTAAATAAAAGCGAACCATATGTTTGTTTTCATTAAAACTTGAAATATTACTTTTTATGCAATAACAAATTTAAATTAGAATCATGTTTACTGTAGTTACTGAAGCTTGTTATCACAAAAAACGTATTTCTTTGTTGTTGGCTTGTTGCATGTATCCTAGGTTGGCCAGTCAAATTCATTGAAAATAACTCAACAAATATTTAGTAGAAATATTTAAGCAAAACTAAATTTAATAATAACTCAACAAATATTTAGTAGAAATATTTAAGCAAAACTAAATTTAATAATAACTCAACAAATATTTAGTAGAAATATTTAAGCAAAACTAAATTTAATAATAACTCAACAAATATTTAGTAGAAATATTTAAGCAAAACTAAATTTAATAATAATCCCTTTGTACAAAAACGTTTTGCCATGATTTTTGCCTATCAAAATCAATTATTTCATAAAAATGTTGTGAAACAACTTTTTATACACAAAGAGCAAAGTGTAACCAGTCTGTCTTGTGACATATATATATATATATATATATATATATATATATATATATATATATATATATATATATATATACAAACTTGTATTTTTTCTTCTTTCTTCTGAACAAATTTTTAAGCACAAAGCCTGGCTTGAATCATAAAATACTTATTATTACAATTTGAAAAGTTTCATGAATTTTGTCTTTTTAAAAACTGAGACCTAATGGGAGTGCAGCCTTTAAGTTATAGCATAGTTTGTAGATAAGTTCAACACTGCATCTTAATAGTCTAACTCCACAAGATCTTATTACATTGGAATATTGTTTTGTGAGAATCATTTTTAAAAAAATTCCTTTACTGATGCTATATGTAATTTTAATATAATCAAATTTTTTACTGATTTGTTTAGAAATCATTTGATAGTCATAAATTCTTAAACAATGGAAAAAGTTGTATGAATGGGTAAAGATTAATTCGTGGAGCTTACCAGAGGGTTGAATATCTACAAATCTATCTTTCTACTATATTCAATAAAACTTAAAACTGTTGGTGCAAAAATTTGGAAATTATAATAAAATCACACAATAACAAAATATTAAATGAGAGTAATAGAAAACAAATGTAAAAATACAGCAATAAAAATAACATTAAGACAAAAATATAACAAGTAGAAATATCAATAACTCATAATACTAATAGTAATCACCCAAATAGAAATAAGGAAGTTAACAATGAAGAGAAAAGTTGTAAGTGTAAAACTTGTACACTTTGTTTAACTGCCTAACCAAAAGCATTGTTAACAAAGCCACAATATTTGCCAAGAAAAATCCAAATAATAAGTACTACTTAGTAGATTTTAAAACTAGGTATAAAAACCATAAAAGCACATTTAATCACAAAAAAGTTTGACTCAAAACAATACTAGCAACCCATTACTGTGAACTCAAAGAAAGTGCATGCTTGTCAATAATCGAGTAGAAAATAGTATGATGGGCCAGAAATGTAGATATTTAGACGGCTCATTTAGATTATGTTTGAATAAGAAATTTGAACCTCTAAACTTCAAAGATCTCCAAAACTTAGAAGTGAAATAGCAAACACCCGTATACACAAAATAAAGTTTCCTTTAGGATAGCAATACATAACAAAAATCAAAACAAGAAAAAAATTAAATTAAACTGTCACCTAAAGTAACAATTAATAACAAAATAAATAGAAAATATTTCAAACAGGTTGAAATAAGAAAAAGGATGCACCATACCCATACAAAACAAAAGAAAAAGTAAAGGTCGATTGGACCTTTGAAAGAAGCTCAGTCATTGGCTAATGAAAACATTAACCCATGTGAGAGAATAACAATGAATCTAATTGATTATCTAGATAGATTTTCATTGCTACATGTTTGATTAAAGAGAGACAATATCCTCTATGCATTTTTTAAATCCTTTTTTTTCTTATTGGCAGACCAGTGGTCTAATGTTCAGCTCCAACGTGCATAGGAACTAGCCATACTTGCTAAAAAAACGTTTTTTAAATCCATAAGCCACTATGCTATCCTGTTTGATGAAAAAAATGTAGTTCCAGCCTAAAATTAGGAATATGTAACATAAAATGGCTACTAATAATATAATCTATTAATAAGGCATATAATAAATAAAATATTAATAAACTATTTAAAACAAATAAAATTATTAATGAACTATTTAAAATAGAAAGAGTACACTACATCATTAGGCCCTAATCTATCCAGAATAATGCCATCCTAAAGTTAGACCCATAAAGCGTATTTACATTAAAGTAACATTGTGTAGCTCTCAGCAAACAAAACACTGGATATAAATAAAGCATTATTCAAAATAAAAAAAATATAAACGTTTAGAAATAAAAGCTGGTGTTATTACATTGAATTGATCTGAAACAAAAATTTTATTTTGTGTATTTACTTAGTAGGCACCTGGGTTAGAGTGTTTTGAAAAAATTGACTCTCATACACAACTGAAAAACAAAACATTGTGCATTAACAACTCTATATATTATGCCTATAATATTCATAATAAATTATATAAATATTGTGTAATGAATTAGATAAATATTGTTGAATAAATTTTATATCTTAGTGAGTTTAGATCTTATTGCTGATATAATGGCTTTGTCACCAAAAAATATCCTCAGTTTTGGCAAACCTATTACAATAACCAAATAGAGAAATTTTATTGAATAAATTAATCAAATTAAGAAAATTCCAAATAATATATTTATTCAATCCAAAATTAAATGAATTATGTAAATTATAAAATAATGCAACTTAATTAAAATAAAGTTAATAGCAATAATGACTATGATTATAATGATAATGATGATGATGATGACAAATGTTATAATATTCTAACCAAATAAAAAAAATTATATAATTATGATGGTAATATAGGATAAATAAGTATTACAATAATTTGAATAACGTTTAATACCATTTATATGTAATTAATCACTTATTTAACTACATAATTAGTTATTAACAAAAATACTATTTCGAACTTAAGCATGACAGACTGACAGACATAAACTTTTCATAGAGATTAGTGTTGGGATAATTAATCAGAATCAGGAATCAGAAAAATCAGAACATTTTTAGGTATCTGAATCGAAAAAAAATTGTGCATATTTTCCAATCCCAGAATGATTCTTTTAATCATCTTTTTTTATTTGATTCTGTTTAAAATAAAAACCTTCCACTGCTTGTTGTGATAATAAAATCATAAGTATTTATTGATTTTAAACTACTAACGCTAAAATCTATAGATCGCCACTCCTTCACAAGTATATTTTTCAATTAACATGTATTTATGGTGATTGAGAAAAATAGTAACTTTATAGTTAAGTATTTAGAGATTTATGAAGAATCAGAATCGGTAATTGTATTGGAATCAGAAATTTAGAGCGGAATCAGTAATTGTATTGGAATCTGGAAAAATATTGGAATTGTCCCATCACTAATAGATTGCTTAGCTGCATCTAAAGTAGCGTGTGCCCATTCAAGATTGAGCCAAAGAAAATATTTCAAACTGAAATGCATACCTATAAGTTTTATAACATTTTATGAATTTCTTTTTTTTACATGTTTATTGTCAGATGTCATTGATTACGAGGGGCGTTCCAAAAGTAATGCCTCCTATTTTTTATTCTGCCTGAATGGATCAAATGGGATTATAAATTGTATTGTTATGATGATTGAATTATGCATTCATGGCCTAAAAATTTAATCTCTCTAGCAGATATTGACAGTGTGAGACACTAAGAAACGAAACCCTGTCATGGATGTGGGTCAGAAACAGAAATGCATCATTGAATTCCTTGCAAAAGTTCATTGAGAATGGTAATGACTAAGTAGAAAAATAAATTCTAGAACAGAAAAGGTTGCTCGTCTTAATGATACCACTTCTATCTTCATAACTCTTCAACATTTTCAGTTATGAAAACCAATCAGCAGCTTTACTTCTGGAATGACAAAGCATGTTCCTGCGACCAGACACAGCCATTGCTCATCACTGACAAAACTGCATTGAGAATGGTGGTGACTATATAGAAAAATAAATTCTAAAGCACAAAAGAGTGTTCGTTTTAATAGTACCACTCCCATCTTTGTAGCTCTTCAACTTTTGGAGTTAAAAACAAAAAATAGGAGGCTTTACTTTTGGAACAACCCTCATAATATTAACAATCAGTTTCAAAAATCAAAACCTACTGAATTAATTTTCATTTGATCAATTTTTGTAATCTATTTACAAATCGAACAACTTATTTTACAAATTTTAACAGTGTTGAGTATTTTTCTAGAGTGGGGAAATAAATTGGGATGAGAAAGAAGACTGGTGTATTGTAGGGGCAATAAATTCCCTGTAGGATTGAACTGACAAGTATGAAAATGCCACAATATCTTGTGTATGTGAATATTTAGCTATGATTTAAGCTAAATTACACTCGTACCTCAGGACTAGCTGGCCATGCTAGAGAGTTTTTGACACAAAACCCTCTACATTTTGGTTTTCAAAATTCTTGTTGAAATATTTAGTGTTACCACCAAAATATGGATCAGTGCAACCGTCCTAGATGCATGAAGATGCTGCTTTACACCATTTGACAGCTCTGCCAGGAATATGCATGTTAGACCACAGGGTAGGCCTAAATGGATTCCCATATTAATGTCATAATTTAAAATACCTGATTATTTTTTTATATACCAAAATTGACTTTAGCTTTTTTTGTTAATCTTTTAAAACAAAACTATGAAATTTATTTGTAATTTGATCCAAAGATAAAAGCACTATTTTGCTTTCAATTTTTTGGTTTATTTGTTCCGGTGAAATATTGATTGGGTGATAACTTAATTGATTGAATTTGTTAATATATCCTTATTGATTATTGTTCAAAGATTTAAAAAATGCCACAGAGTTACTTCTACCGTCCACCTGTTTTGAAAAGTCATTGAATAATTATTGACCAAATTATGAAGAAAAAGAAAGAAAATATTTTAGCTTATAAATTTTTGTTATTCTAAATAATTTTTTCATCTTTTTGTCTTTATTTCTGTTTTTAGTATTTTCGTGAAGGATTTGTGTTATCTATGATATAAATCTTATCTGTCTGTTTAAATGTATGTATGTTTGTATGTTTGCCTAAAACTTTCAACAGAGGCGACAAATTTTCACGAGATCAGTATCGTTTTGAAGCTCGATCCTTCGGACGACAAATATCGAAAAATTGGCTAACCTTCCTTCACCCTCAACTGTGCACTTTTCTACAAGAAGGGGTCGCATTTTTCACGGATATTTTTGAAAGTCATCCCCTCTTTTTGATTGACTAGCCTTAATTTAAACCTTCACCACTTCTAGTTTGGCAATGGACGCAACAGCAAAGATATCACTTTTTTTTCTCGTTCTTTTCCTCCTTTGCAGTACGGGTTACAGTGTGCCTGCCTACTACCACTTTTTTTTTTGCTCAACACACACCTCCAAACACCCGGGCAACGCCGGGCATCCAGTCTATTATATAAATCTCACCTGTCTGTTTGAATTTATGTATGTATGTCTGTCTAAAACTTTTCTCAGCAGTACTGAACCAGATTGAAACCGATACCGTCTTGGTCAGATAATATGTGAGAATTAGAAAAAAACGGTCAATTATTTCCTTTTTTTTTTTTTTTTACGTGGTAGTCGTTACTTATCAAGGCCTGGAAGCCACTCGGGGTTAAGAGTTATTGTGTGTACAGTAATCAGTGGGATAATATTGTAGTAATCGTTAGTAATGGAGATTTAGTAAAGTGTCTTACTTAAGGGGGCGCTTTATCAGGAATTTGTTTGTGTTGGACTTGAAGACATCCAAGTTGTAGTCAGGTGGGAAACAGGCAAACGGAAGAGAGTTCCACAGGCGTGCACTTCTAAGAAAGAAGCTTTGGGAAGCACTTCTTAAGGCAACGCTTAAATAGTATGGGGCCAAGTTCTGTTTGAAGCTTTTTCAACACTATAATTGGAATGCCATCAGGGCTATTTGCTTTACTGGAATCAAGGTTCTTGATTAGCTTGGCAACCTCATGCACAGATATTTGTATGTTGTATAGCATGTTGTCTGTTATAGGAGGAAATATGGGGAGTTGATGGCCTTCATCACATAGGGTAGAATTAGCTGCAAAGTTTTTGGCAAATAGTTTGGCCTTGTCTGATACTGACGAGATGACCTCAGGTCCATTGGTGATGATTGGGATAGAACGCATGCTTCTGTTCAGGATCTTGTTTGCTATTTGCCAAAACTGGTGGGAACCAAGCTGCTGCTCAGCTACTTTGAATTTAACGGACTGAGCATATAGCTCTCTTGCATTTTTTATTACTCTTTTACAGTGGTTGCTGCTAGTCCTGAAGGAAGCTTTAGTCTCAGTACATCTATTACGTTGGTAGCTATGGAAAAAGTGATTTCTGTGCACGATGGTAGCAGCACATTCTGGAGAGAACCATGGCTGGCTGTTAGGTTTTTGTTGGAATTTTTTTGATGGTATGAATCGGTCTATGACTACAATTAACCATTTGGTCAGGTTTGATACTATAGAGACACATCTTTTTTAAACATGGAATGCAGAGGTAGATCAGATATAAATGTACGGAAACTATCCCAGTCAGCCATAGAGTATCAATATACAGTATGGTGAAGAGGTACGTCTGAAGACTTATTACATTTCATTTTTATCTTAACTGATACAACCGAGTAGTTGGAAGATCCCATAGGAGATAGAATGGAACATGAACATAGCTCAGGAGAAGTTGTGAGAAAAAGGTCTAGAAGGCTTGCATACTGACTGGTAGTATCGGGCACACGGGTGGGTTCATGAACAATCTGATTGAGATCATAGGCAGTGGCAAAATCATGACAGAACCTCCTCTCATCATCTGTCTTGTTCAAGTGGTTCGGCCATTTTACATTGTAGACATTGAAGTCACCACAAATGTGAATGTTAGCCAAAGGATGAGCAGACAGGGTGTGGTCAATTTTCTCAGATATACTCTGTTGTGGGGGCGATAGAGGGCAAATATAAATGCGGTGGTGTAAGCAAGTGCAACCCAGAAGTACATATAAGGTAAATTATGGTCTTCTCTGTAGATATCCATACCACACGGAAAACCATCTTTAATGTAGGTGCATATTCCATGCCCATGGCAATCTTAGAGGTCAGATTTAGATGTTAAGTTAGAGTATCCTTCAATTATGAACTCATCTAGGGAAGTGGTCGATCCTATGCCAGTTTCACTTAGGAAGAATATGTCCGGTTTCATCTCCTGTAATAGAGTTTCAACTTCGTATGTTGAAGGACACATGGTAGTAGGGGTCTATGTTGGAGGATGGGGTTCTAGGTTTATTTGTGTTTTTTTTTTTTCTGGAGATATTTCATGTTGAGGTTTTGAGACTTGTGGAACAGGTCGGTAGATTTGGTTAGAGCAGGACAGAGAGAGAAAGTAAGAGAGAAAAAGACAGGATTTTTTTTTTTTTCTTGTTTGTAGCATATGATAAGGTAAAGCCATAACAATTACCCACTAGTATGGCATCGAGAGGCCCCACCAGAAACTACTGTATGGTCCAGAATCCATTCACCAAATGGCAATACAGCAGCCCCAGTACTTTGCACCTGCTGATAGGACAACCTCCTTAGTGGTTAATCCAAGGTTCGGGTCTCTGACTATTAGGCGGGTAACGTCAGCCCAGATGAAACGTTTACCTTCAGCACCCTTACTAGTGACATGACCACAAGGATAGACATAGAAACAGAAAATATCCGACATCTCAGGCTACTCTTTACAAAGTACTACCGACCTGGAAAGTAGCTTTGTCAGAAAAATCACTTATTGGAAATGAGGACTGAGGGACAAATAAGAAGAAGCAAGTGTTACTGGAGCTGCCGATAATACATCCACAGTGCATTATCTACTCTCCATTAAAAAAAAAAAGGTAAGAGGGACTAATTAATATCTACTTTATAAGTCCGTTGCTCCATTTCCAATTAAGGACGATATTTGAAAATATTCTCCCCTCCCATATTAATGCATGGATTTGTAATGTGATACACAAGGGGTTATGTATCAGATATGAATAATAATAAAAATAGACGTTTGCAATGAAGTGGCGGTAGCAAAAAATCGTTCCTTCATGACAATTTAGCCAAACACGCATGCGCAAAAAGCGTTCTTTCTTGAATTGGTTTAAATAGAAAATAAAATGATGTTACTTCGCTGACACCATCGTAGAACAATGGTTATTGTAACAGCATCATTATCTTAAGGTTGCACGTTCATGCTGACATAAAGGACATGTTTGTTTTCGATTTTTAAACAAGGTTAATTATGCCATTTTTTAGTTCGATTAATCGTTATTTTCCATTTTTTTTTATTTTTCAATCATGTTTTCTTTTTTTTTATGTTTTTGTTTTTCCGATTTTTATAAGAAGTTCTAACGTTTAAGCAGGGTTATTTATGCCATTTTTTTGTTCGCTTATTCTTTATTTTTCCTTTTATTATTGCTTTAATTTACGCGCCTCCCCCCATACTTACATACTCTTACCACAACGCCGGGTACCCCTGCTAGTTATAATTAAATCATAAACTGCTTCCATTCCACACCCACCCAATATCTTGATAAATATGTAGATTCACATTTTACAAACCAGGTCAATATAAAGTGTTCCCCCAGTTTATATACTTCGTGATCAATAGTTAATTATTTTATGACAGATTATGTATGTGATGTTATCCTAATCTTTGTTATGTGGTGTGATGTATATAATTTAGGGGATTCATTTTTTGTGGTATTTTTAATGTATTAAAAATTGTCCTTCACTACCATGCACGTCTGACAAAAGAAATTATAAACAAAAGCTGCACTTGGTTAGTCCAATTTTTTTGTTTGATAAAAGCTTATTTTATTTCTTCTGTTCATGAAACACATTTAAAAAAATTTCTTTGACAATCTTAAAACTTAAATGCAAATTCTTTTTTGTTTAACAAGCACATATAGTCAAAAATAACTTTGAAAATTACCCAGAAGCCTCCTCCATTTATAGTTTTTTTCTTAAATAAATTAGCAAATTATAGTTAACAACAAAAGAAGGAATGAAAAACAAATATTCCAAAAATAACTGTCATTAAAGCCAATAAAGTTACATTTCTACCTATCTGTCTATTTTTTTATTGTGTGTTTTTTTTTTATTTAAATATAAGATTTATCAGATATTTTTATAGTCTTAAATTAAAATGGCTGCTATGGGAACTTGTTTTATTTTTACCTAGCTTCATATTTTGAATAAAAAAATATTTTTTAAACATATTCTGTGGTCATCACAGGGAAAAGAAAAATACTCAAAAATAAAAATAATAAATAAGTGGCCACATGATGAGGCACAATCTCTCAATTATATCGAGTTTTAAATCAAAGGAAATATGTTCTACAATGTAGCTGCTAATATTAATGCTAATATTGCTGTGTCTTTCTCATAAAATTCAATTACAAAATAGTCCTTTCTTAAGAGAAAGGACTATTTTGTAATTGAATTTATTAGATTAACTTCCATTAAATTGGTAAGTAAGAGCTGATAATGAAAATAAATTGGATTAAAAAACTCACCTGAGTAAAACTAACAGAGTTCCATCCAATTTATATATACTTCCATTAGATTGATAAAGAAAAAGAGCCCCATCGAATGAAGTAGATGGAAAAAAGTAATAGGAAAAAGATTAAATCAGTTTTTAAAATAGAGTGAAAAAATGATAGGAAATATACAAAATGGCAAGGAATAGACAGCAATATTAAGTAATAACTGCACTGTAGAGAATGTATTTTTGGTTGACATCGGTCCACATGAAACAATAAAATGTTTGAGTAAAATTTTTATGTGACCAAAGAATCAGTTTCTCTAAAACCGCTACTATGTTCAATGTTTTTGGTGCCAAGGCTAAATATTTAAATTTGAATAAAAAAAAGTAATAAGTTTCATAAATCTAAAAAGTTTTAGAAAATATCGTTCAACAAATTTTTAAAAATATATTACAAGAAATTAGAAGGGTTTTTTTCTTTTTAACTATTTTCATACATAATTATATTTTTCATTTGTTTTAATTAACTTTAGGTTATTATCTATTAAATACAATCAAATTTTAATTGATAAAGAAAACCTAAAAATTTTATAAATGTGTTTTAAAATGTTTACTTCAAAAAAAACTTATGAGTTCCAATTTTTAATGTTTCTTTTTTACAATGTTGAAACATCTCATAAAAATATTTAAGGTTAATTTCTTGAAAATCTCATCTATTTCATCATATTTTCCTACTCATTTAATTAAAATAAAATTAATATTTTAATTAAAATAAAATTAATTGTATTTTTTATCCAGAAATAAGTTTTTGTTATTTTTAAAAATTTATTCATTTGAACTTTTCTAAAAATATTTTTGCCATTGATACTGTTATAATTAACAACTAGTTATGCTTCATCTTGGCTTTTAAATTTTATAAAAAAAAAAGTTTTTTCTGTAAAAAAAAAAGTCCATGGTTTATTTTTGTGTCAAAATGTGTATTAAAAAATAAAATATATTTTTACTGTTCGAAAAAAAAAGATGATTAAAAATTGAATTACTTAGATTTAAAAAAAATAAATCACATTTTTTCAGGACTAAAATTAAGAGATTTTTATATAATAGAATATGAAGTTAAAGAACAAAATAAAAAGAAATGTTTATATACTCCCCTCCCCAACCCCGCCCCATTTAGTATTCTTTGGTGATTGTGATGAGAACTCCACAAAAAATAAATAAATAAACAAATGAAAACTTGAAGTTAATTAAAAGAAATGTTTTGCTGGTGTAGGAAAAGGGCAACTCTTTTGTCAAACAAAATAAATGTTTGGTAGAATATTTAACAAACTCTTTGAAAAAACCATTTGTGTACAAGAAGAAAAAGACATTATTGCAAATGGTTTTTTATTCTTAAAAAATAAATTGATATAATTTTCAGTGTAAAATTTCACTGAATTTGATTCCTTGATATTCGTTCTTTCTGTTTATAGACCGCAACGGTCTGCAACTCTACAAATAAAACAAAAAAATATATCTTTCCCACTTTTCCCGCTGCCCAAATTTCTTCTCCCCAGTTTAACTGCTGCCATCTTTAAATTATCATGTTGAAAATAATTCTTTCAACCCTCCCCTCACCTTGCCAGAAACCAATTTTACTGCAAACTCAATATGATGTAAAATGATTTTAAAAATGCAGGATGTGATACATTGAAAAATTAAAAACAGATTTTTATATATATATATATATATATATATATATATATATATATATATATATATATATATATATATATATATATATATGGGTGGCCTAAAAAAAAAACAGCATGAACTGATATCGGAGAAAAATCCAGAGCCACTTACCGAATTCGAACTTGCATCACAAATAAGCAAGAAAGCGTTTTAATCACTCAGCTATAGAAGGTAAAACAAGGTCAAAATGATACGAAGGTTGTTCATTATCCACTGATCAAAATTGCTTGCTTATTAGCCTGTTCATTAGTTCTGTATCTAAAATGTAAACATACTAAAGTAATGTATGTTAATCCATTAATAAATAAATATTCAACATATTTTATTTAATGACTTTCTGTTAAATACAATATATCTAATTCGAGAACGTTTCAGAAAATAAAATATGTTGCAATAAAGGGCTTACAATTTCATGATCTGATCGTCAGAAGTATATTTTTTATTTCCCATGTTTGTATACATTTGAATGTGAGAAACTGATGTATAATAATGTTAGAAAAACATTCCATATTTCATCTAAAACATTTCATTAACAATTAAAAATTTTTTTTAAATATACACATCTATGGTAGGTATACAAAATTTACCAAGCATTCACAAATAGACTTTATCGATATTGATGGATGTTAATGTGATCTGTATAGATAAAAATGAAAATAAAAATAAAGAAAATGGAAAAAGATTAGTGACAATAGTTGATGCGGATTGATTATTCTTTTATGCCATAATAGTCTTTATCAGTCGAATATGAATATTTTAATGAAAAATAAAAATAAATATGATGGACATAACCCTTAACTCTTATAAAAAAAAAATACACAAACAGTCTTGAAATGATAGTTATGGGTAATTGATGAAGAAATCAAAACCGAATGAGAGCGAGCGTGCTAATAACTTTATTCAGGAGAGCGTATTAGGCCGCTAAAGTTACATCCGGTCCCGGGCAATCCAAGGCAAATAGTATCTGTGATACTATAATATTCCCCCTGTTTAGTTGTCTGTGTTCCCTTTGATTTATAGTATGTGATGGTGTTGTAAAAATGATTTGTCCACAAACATTTTGTTGTAAAAATGATTTCTCCACAAACATTTTGTTGTAAAAATGATTTCTCCACAAACATTTTGTTGTAAAAATGATTTGTCCACAAACATTTTGTTGTAAAAATGATTTGTCCACAAACATTTTGTTGTAAAAATGATTTCTCCACAAACATTTTGTTGTAAAAATGATTTCTCCACAAACATTTTGTTGTAAAAATGATTTCTCCACAAACATTTTGTTGTAAAAATGATGTGTCGACAAACATTGCATGTTTGCCATCACGTCGGGAGTCGCTAAAATGTAATATAAAGAAGACATGATATTTCATTCTAACATTTAAAAGCAACTTTATTGATTATCTTCGTTAGTAAGAATAAGGAAACGGATTAGTCGTGGAAAGAGTTTATGTATGGAGATGTTGATTAAAGATTATTCCGGTCTGTTGAAAGAGAGAAGAGTTCAGCGGATATGTGTTGAAGTTGGTAGTTGGAACGTGCGTTCATGTATTGTTTTGTTGACAAGTTTACTTCAGAAATTACCTCTGGTGGAGGTTGTGAAAAAATAAATGTTTCGAATTGTCCTTCAGTGAAGGTTATTTTGAATGGCTAGTCGCCAGCAACGAATTTGTGTTTTGACTTGAATGTTCGGGGAACAGTTATTTATTTTTTCTGTGAAAATAAAAAATGGTTGCTTTTAAGTGAAAAAATTTTTTTGTGTGTCCCAGATACATTTGCAAAGTGAATGTTTCTTGTCGCAGAGAATATTTACACCACATTAGTTTAATGTTGTCAGGTTGACCCATTTTACTTTTTAAATATTCTCATGAGTAAAGTTAATGCAGAAAGATTGCTTTATTGTCATGGATATTGTGTTTACTGGTGTCCAGTTGACCCATTTTTGTTTTTTTGTTTGTTTAAATATCAAAGGTGAGCATTTTATGCAGAGAGATTGTAAGAGAAAAAAGGCAGCTTGAAAACAAATGAAAGTCCCAGAGTGAAGTTGGTAGTTGGAACGTCCATTCATGTATGGACAGGAGCAAAAGATTCGAGAGTCCTGTGGTAAAAAGGGAGTACGTGTTTGTACCGCATTTGGAAGTTCGTGTTTGGAGATAGCCATGTTGGTTCGTTTGTATTCATGCTAGCCAGTGTCATTTTAAGTGAAAACATGTCCCAGCTTTTTAAGTTTAAAGTTTTTGGCGAAAATGTTTTGTTTTCCTTTTCTGTGAAAAGAATGTCTGGTGGTAGAACCGTATTCCAGTGACTTCTTAATGATAAGTAAGTGACGTTTGAAGATGTTTTCGCTTTTCAGTGTGCCTGTTTGTTTCTGTATTTTTTTTCTTTTTGTGTGTGTAACGAGCATGCAGTTAAACTGAATTGTTTGAAAGGAAAAATCCTACAGCAACATAAACTGTTAGCAATATTGAAATTTTTTTGGTTTTTTTTTTTTTGAAAAACGAAGATAATCAAACAAAGTTGCCAGGAAAGAAGTGTATTTCAAAATCTCCAGCCTCAAGAATTCGCCCCTGCTTGTGTTTGTTGCAAATCTGTCTGCTACAGTGTTAGTAGTTCTGGTGATGTTGAGTTTAGTGATTTTGTCTCCAACATCAATCTCCCTTGGTTTTATCGTGTCCTGTATGGTGTCAGGTTCAGGTGTATGAAAGTGAACCTTTTTGTCACCGAAATTGCTACAGCACGATTGCGATGATTGTGATTTCATTGAGCATCTCTACTATGCAGCTTCTAGGTTCTTCATCAATCTTGACGATGATTCCAGGATATCATGTGTTGTTGAGCTTACCCGCACACACTGGGAATAATGCTAGTAATTTCTGATTCCGCTACAATTTGATATCATGATGGGTTTTTATACTTGCTGATCTTTCATGTAGCTGTTTGCAATGTTCTTCCTTTCCTAATTTCTGAGTGGCTTGCTAAGGTGATTGGTATAATATTATATTCCAAAAAGTATTTCAACTAATGATGATAGTCTGTTGGTGTTGTACTAATCTGTAGCAGAGTAAACTGGATGTTCTCTCTTTTTTGTATTTTTTATTGTTGATTCAATTTGTCTCTCTATGAAGCTATTGCTTCTAGCATAGTAAGGTAAGCTTGTGACGTGCCTGATGCACCAGAAATTGAAGTTTTGGATAGCCTGTCCAGAGTACTGTAGACCCTTAGCCATCATTTCATCTGAATGTCCAAAAAGCAAAATATAATACTTTATAAACCACTGCTTTGTTGGTTACTGGTGTTGACATTTCATCGATGATTGGGTACTTTGAGTACTTGCCGATGGTGAGCAGGAATTGCTTCCAATCAATATCAAATAGGTCTGATATGATGAACTTCCTATGGAATGGAATGTCGTGTGGATGCAATACTCCATGCTTGTGTGTATCTTGGTATACAGAAAACACTTTCTTTTGTAAGTCATTATGTTTTCTCTCTGCCTTGATGAAGCTGGTATAGGATGTGGTCCTTCATGCAATCCGCTATAAATACTTGTTTGCCCTCAAACAGAATTCCAGATTTGATGGCAAGTGATCACGGACGGATCAATATGATAAGACCTCGGCAGGTAATTCATGGATATTATCTGGTGTATCAGCCCCTTGATGAGATTCATTGTTGGCTCCTTTGCTGTTTTGTTTTGGAGCATTTTCTATTTTTTGAATGAGAAGTTGATGGTTGAGATGGCCTGATCCTCATCAACTTCAGTGTTTATGCTATTCATCCTCTCATCTACTTCAATTAATTTGTTGCGGGCTTAGGCAAGCAACTTAGGATGTTAGTAAGAATCATTTTGCTACTCGGTCCGTATATTACTCGGTATAGGTTGCCCTAGATCTTCAATAGTATTCGCTGTAGCTGGTGTGGCACTGAATGCAATGTTTTATCACATATCATAACCAGTGGCTTATGATCAGTATTGATGGAAAAAGCTTTCCCATGGAGGTAAGTATGGTATTGTTGAATACTATACATAATGGCTAACATTTCTTGTTTGATGTTACTGTATGGTTTGTGTATAAGTTAATGTTTTGGATGCAAATGTAACTGGTTTACTATCTTAGATCAGTGACACTCCCAAGCCCTTCTGCATGGCATCCACCTCCAATGAGTTTAGTCTGATTGTCGTATGAAAGGCATGTGTTATCATTTTGTTGAGCTGGTTGTAGCACTTTTGATGATCAGGGTCACAAATCCATGGTGATTGGGATTTAAGAAGACTATGCAGTGAGCCTTTTCAGTAAAATTTGGAATATATGGGAAAAAGGTAATATCACAAAATGTACTTCCTCTTTGTTTTTTATTTGCTTGATGTTGCACACCTTATCTTGGTCTGGTTTAATTTCAGTAGAGGTGTATATTTTTCCAAAAAATAGATATATTAGACTGCTTTATGAAATGCTTCTTGCTGTTAAATACAAGTTCAGTTTTGACTGCTCAAGTTTTTGCCATGGTCCTGATTGTTTTGGTCAAATACGGCTACCTCATCAGCTATGCTGGCCATGCATCTAGGCCTTCTAGAATTTAGTCCATTTATTTTTTGCAAAGGTTGGGTTTAGCTCTTCCACTATGCAGACATCTTTTGAGGCTGGTGTTTAGTTTCTGTAATTCCATGCATATTCGGAGGGGCCCATCTTTTTTTGTGTTGTATGCCAAATTAAGTACAAGTCTGTGTGTTCTTCACCTTTCCAGAGCACATCTTCCTCAAGCAGCTTGATAATTTCCTCCTTCAATTTATCTTTTAGATGGATACTGCATTTGCATGGAGGGTCGATGAAAGATTTTGCATATTCCTTTAGTAGGAATTTGGTGGTCCCAGTAAAATTTCCAATCTTATCGAACTGCGCGGGGTGACATAAGTTGGCTGATAGAAAAGATGGTGTATGCAGGATTATTAGCTTCCACTTTTTCTTCTATGATAAAAAATGTATTTGACATGAAAAGTGGGCGGTCCCAAAAAATTGAATTCGCTCACCTCATACTGAGGTGAGTTTCACATGTGGGCAGGATCACGGAATGGAGAGAACTTTTAGTGATGTTCCATCTGTTGAAAAGTTCTGTGAATGTGTTGCTGGATGCCTTAGAATCGATTTTCATGTGGAGAGTGTGTTGTGTTCTGTATTTCAAGTGAGGTGGTTTGATATTCAGATTTGTGTAGGTTCTCTAATTATACTATCCATGCATTTAGCACTGATAGTTAAAGAGTGGAACTGCTGTGGGTTGTCATCTTCGTTACTTCCAGTATCGATATAATTGATGCTTTCCTTTTGTCTCTTGCTTTTAGTTTTGCTAGGGATTAATGCTGGTGGTTGCAAGACTTGCTCCTGTGTCTACTTTTCTTTCTGTGTTTTGTTGATTTAGTCTTTCTGCAGTACCTTGTCCAATGTCCCTTGCTTCCACATGCAGAGCACTTATCATTGTATGCTGGGCCCTGTTAAAGCTTGTGGTTCCTACACTTGCTTATATTATATATTTTTTCAGCATTCTGAGTTGGTTTAGTTGGTTCAGCTGGTCATTTCCACTGGTAAAGGCTTTGTATTTCCAGCCTTCAGTCAGTATGCTGGTTATACTGTAATCTTTTGGTTTGCTGTAGAGTTTGTTCTGAAAAATGTCATACAGTGTTAAAAATATGATGAGCAGTTCGTCATCTGTGAATTCAGATTTTTTATGCCCACGTCCTGGATTATGTGAAAAAGTCGTCTAGTGACTCATTTGACTTCTTACACTACTGCATAAGGTGAAGTCTGTGGATCTTAAAATTGACATTCACCTAAAATTAAAAAGGAGTTCCATAGGTACTCTGATGATCTGTGAGGCCACTAGCATTTAGCTTGGTCCCCCTATACCCTGGCATATTTTCATAGCTTGCTTTGTTTTATCCACTATCTCTTAATTTTCTATATATAAAGTCATTATTTGTTTGAAAAGCGCCATGGCCTCACACATATCTGAATCAACATTCCGCTAATGTTTTTTCTTATTTGAATGATGTGTATGACAAAAACAATGGTGTTGTGTATATTATTTCACATGTTGTTTTATTTTGTTTTTCGTAATATCTGTTTAGATCATGCTAGGGCAGAAACAAAGGAGATGCTGCTGCCACCATGAAGTGATAATTATTGGTACTTAGTTAAGAAATCAGAACTAACTGATAGAGTGAGTATGATAGTAACTTTATTCAGGAGAACATGCTAGGCCAGTAAAGGTTACATCCCGTTCCAGGCAATCTGAAGCCAATAGTATCTTGGTATAGTATAACAAGTCTAAGGAATGTTACCCTTTGATTGGACTGATAAAAAGAAGGAAAAAAATTATATAAAAAATAAATATGTATAAATTAAACGAATATTGGACGCATTTTGATTTTTTAGCCTGACTGAAGAGTTGTACACTGATGAGGCTTCTCTGTAAATGTCTGGTAAATTTTGATACCATGGATGTGTATTTTTTCAAAATGGGCAAGTGTTTCTTAATTATTAATGAAGTTTTTTGGGATGAAATATGAAGTACATCATTTTAAATTAAGAGCTTTAGCTACTGAGCTATTGCATAAACCTTTTTGTGAACCTAAAGAAATTTTATATATATATATATATATATATATATATATATATATATATATATATATATATATATATTAAAACTGTAAATTAAGATGTACAAAATATTATTTAACAAGAAATACACAATGCACATTTCTAATTGTACATTGTGTATTCCTTGTTGAATAATATTTTTTTGTAAATCTTAATTTACAGTTTTAATTTATATTATATAATTATCTATTCCATTGAACTATTCCATGTTGTTAGGAATATTCTATAAATATTAGTACTAATATTTATATTTCTTTTGAATTTACAGAATTACTCATTTAGTAAATTTAACTATAACCTTTTTGAATATATATATATATATATATATATATATATATATATATATATATATATATATATAATATACTTGTGTTATTTTTAAGGGTTGTTTCTTTTTATTATAGCTTTAATGGATGTTGAAAATGAAATCATTTTATTGACAAAGAAAATATTTTTTAAAAAATTCAAAACAAAAATGTTTGCTTTTTTTAAGCACAAATTCATGAAATACACACAAAAACTATGATTAAACTGCTGAAAACTGAACAGAAAAGATTTTTAAAAATAACAAGACTACAAAACAATGAAGAAAAAGCAAAAGAAAAAATTGTAATAGAAAAAATTAGTAAAAAGAGAGAAAAAAAACGTCTAATCAATTATTTTGTTGGTTTGGTCTGATCATGTGACTTTTGTGATTAGGACAGACATAAGTCTTATTTGAACCAAAATGACTTAGAAAAAAAATGAAAACTTTGTGTTGTCATTGTGATATTTTTCGCGGTATTTTACTTGTTACTAATTGATTTAAAATTTGTAGAGATTTGACAAATCCTCAAGTTAAAAATCTTACTAAACTTTTAAACAGAGGAAAATTTGTGATAATTTTATGTTTACATAAAAACCTTGTGACAACCATTATTTTCTATTTGTTTTTTGTATGTTTTTTTTTTTTTTAATTTGAATGTGCAGTCATTTGAAAATTCATGTTTTTCTTGCGACCTGAGAAAACAAAGGTGAAGTAACATTCAAAAAATACTTAAAGCCAACAAGAATCGAACTTGCATCATAAATACATCTTACTTATGTTCAGAAAGTATTTTAATGATTCTAGCTTGGAATTGAAAATAATGTTAACCAACCAAAATTCGTTATCATGAGTTTCGTATTTAAAATGTAAACATTATGAATATTTCATGAATGTTCTACCACATGCAATCTTTTGACTTTGAGAAAGTTTCAAGATGCTCCTAAACCAAAGGAAACATGAACGCATCTTTGTGTATAAAAGAACAAAATGGGGTTGATAATGCTTTATTCATGTGTAAAGATTTTGCCTATTAGTGAAGTACTTTGATTTTTCTTAGCATTCGTTTGAGCAAATGGGAAATACACAAACTCAACATTTTGATATTGTTTTCTTGCTGACACTCATCACTGTTAATATTTCTATTTCGACACTGTTTTGGCTGGTGTAACCTCTGCTCTTCTTCAAAGCTATTATCAATTTAAGTTGAAACTTTTTTCTGAATCAAAGATATTGTGGCCAACTATTTTTTATCAACTTTGACCAACGTATGAAATAAGTAATAAAAAGGTCAAATAAACAAATAGGAGATTAAACTCACTTATTTCACATAAACTTTAAAAGTTTTCATTTTAACTCCTTTTTAATAAATGATTAATTTCTTTTTTTTTATTTAAGAATCATCATTAATGAGGATTAATGAATGTAAGGCGGTAGTATAGTAATTGTTAATGGTATAAACTGGGTAGAATTTGATTGTAGATGGCTCAATAAGAACTTGTTTACCAATGTAATAAATAAAACAGCATGTGATTTGAAGGCTACCATGTTGTATTCAACTGGGAAGTAGGCCAACAGATCAGGCAGCAGTTCTGAAAAAGAAGCTTTATTCATGGAATCTGCATTTAGATTAAGACACAGATAGAGTGGGGGAAATCATACATAGAAGTTGTTGCTAGTTGATTTTTTTTTGTGAAAGTTTGGCATAGATTAGAATTCAGTCGCGCACTTGCCATGAAAATAGTGATAGAGCAGAGACAGGCTCACAACAGCTCCTCTGTGGAAAGAGGTTGCAGAGAAAAGGGACATCATTTACTAGGTTTCCAAGCCGGTTTTCAACTTTATCAAGGTAGGATAGGGCATGCTGAGCAGCTCCTGCCCAGATGTGGCATCAGTACTCCATTTTAGGATGTACCTGGCTCTTATACAGATAGAGGATTGCATCAGCAGTGAGATACCTACTGGAGCAGTAGAGTGATCCAATCATTTTTCCAGTACTTTTGGCAACAGATTTGATGTGTGTGTTCTATTTCAGATCAGGAGTGAAGATCAGTCCTAGAAGCTTGTCAAGATGAAGCCTTCCCAAGATGAGAGACATTCATTTCAATTGAGGTGTGATGGGGTTTAGAGTGATTATGATGAAAGAGGAGAAGTTTGGTTTTCGATGCTGACCTTTGAAGTGTTGCCATGGATTGTGGTGTCGTCTGTATAAATGTCTACAAATAATCTAAGAATGGGATGTGGGAGATTATTGATGAAGATCAAGAAGAGAGTTGGGCTCAGGATGGAACTTTGAGGGATGGCAGCATTAATGCAATGAATTTCTGATTTCTGCCCATCAATGACTACTGTTATAAGCCTATCAGAGAGAAAACATTTAATAAGTGAGAGGACATTTCTAGCTATTCTATAGCTGACGATCTTGTGAATTATGCCCTACTCTATCAAAAACCTTTGATATGTCAAGAGCTATTACTCTACAAACGAAGTTCTTGTAGAGAGATTCACTAATCCTGTGTGATATCACAGTTAGTACATCAGCTGTAGATCTTGCAGAATGGAAAACATATTGCATATCATTGAGCAGGTTATTTTTGCTGAGGTGGTTGACTGTGACGTAATCAACCTGAGGGAGCAATTTGCCCTCATTGGAGAGCTTTAGATCCCCCCAGAAGCCCGAGGAGGGCCAAATAACTATGCTAAGACTGATTTAATCGATAGATATTGTTTGAAATCAGAGAAATATATTTTGCAGTTAAAATTGATGACTCAAAGTCAGAAGTCAGAACTGACCTTAGAGGTCATGGGAATTAGTAGGTCTGTAAATCTCAGATCACAGATTTGGGAATTGCACACACGCAAAAATCTGGGGCTTTCCGATTCCGTGGCGTGATCTTATTGGCTAAGGAGACTTCCAACCCCAACCATACACCACTATTAATATAAGTGTCGTGCGGAAATTAGCCAGTTTCGAAGCAGTTTCCGAAAGAGTTGTGCGCGAAACTCGAGGTAACCCGCCATACCCTGGAGATGTGATTCTCCTCCTCCTCCGTCCGTCTGATGCTGTCTGTGAAGAGAGATTGAAAAACTTACTAAGAACTGACGATATTTGTAAAAAACGTTGTACATAAGTTTGTGAAATAATTCTGTAGAATAGAATTCACGTCTGTTTTTCTTTCTGCCTGCGGCTTTGATATTCACTTTTAGCATACAGGATTCAATGTAACAACCCTAGAGAAGGACCAGACGATCCGAGCCGAGTTTCCAGACAAAAAGGAGTCCTAGCCGAGCTTCATCAGTGTGGGGTTACAGACCACTTCTCTGTTTATCACAAATTCCATCAACTTACTCATGACACACAGGAGACTGATTGATCTGTACTGAGAGGGAGATGACCAGTCACCTGAATTTTTAAATATGTAGCAGACTGATGAAATTTTCTGGGGTGTTGAGAAGTATTCCGCATTAAGGCAACGTTGAAACAATTTTGTAGGTATGGGAGCTAGTTTTGGTTAAAGCTTTTTGAACACTATGACCGGTATGCCGCTGGAGCCAGTTGCTTTACTGGAATCAAGGGTTTTGATAAGCTTGGCAGCATCATAGTCACAGGAGAAAATACAGGGGTTAGGCGGCCCTGATTGAAAAGCGTAGAATTTGCTGCAAAGTTTTTTGCAAAGAGTTTTGCTTTGTCAGATGCTGATGAAATTGCATCAGGTCCATTGCTGATGATTGGGATAGAGAACACACTCCTGTTCAGGACTCTGCTTGTTATTCACCAAAACTGGTGGGAACCAAGCCACTGCTCAGCTACTTTAAACCTAATGTACTGAGCATAAAAATCTCTTTTACAATGGTTGTAGCTTTAGTTTTACAACATCTATTATGTTGGAAGCAATGGAAATAGTGATTTCTGGGGTGAACCACAGCTGGTTGTTGGGCTTTTGCTGCAATTTCTTGGAGATATGAAGCAGTCTATATCAACAATTAACCATTCTGCCAGGTCTGATACTACAACATTCTTTTTGAATATGGAGGCCAGAGGTATATATGATATATGAAGTTATCCCAATAAACCATAGAGTATTGATATACAGTACGATGGAGAGGTATATCTGAGGGTTTATTACATTTTGTTTTTATCTTAACCGAGACAACTGAGTGATTGGAAGATCCCAATGGAGGCAGAACAGAGGATGAGCACATTTCTAAGCAAGTTGTAAGAAAAAGCCAAGGAGACTTGCATATTGTTTTGTCTGAGTCGGACATACGGGTGAGTTCATGAACAATTTGTGTTAGGTTATAGACAAGAAATCATGACAGTACTTCCCCTCATCATTGTTCGAGTGGACTAGACATTCAGCATTGTGAACATTGAAGTCTCTGCAGATGTGAATGTTAGCCAAGGGATGGGTAGACAAAATGTGGTAATTTTTCTCAGAGATACTGTCAACTAAATAACTCCATTGTTATGGGAGTGATAGAGGGCAAATATGAATGCTGAGTTGTAAGGCAAATTAGGATATTCGCTAGATGTCCCTATCACATGGAAAACCATCTCTAATGTAGGCACATATGCCACGCCCATGACTTACGGGGGTCAGATTTTGATGTCATGTTTGAGTATCCTTTAATTGCAAACTCATCTAGGGAAACAGTCAGTCCAATGCCAATTTTGCACAAGAATATTAGATTTCAACCTCTAGAAGATTGGAATGTAGACCCCTGATGATAGTGGGGATCTATGTGTAGATTTGAAGTTCTGGTTTTAATCTTGTTTTGTTTCTTGATTTTTCAATTTTGAAGCAGAGCAGAGAAAATAAAAAAGGAATGAAGAATGATTTTTGCATGTAGAAGAAAAGCTGTAACATGACCCACTAATATGGCATCGAGAGGCCCCACCAGAAGCTACTGCATGGTTCAGAATCCATTCACCAAATGGCAATACAACTTTGCACCTGCTAATAGAACAGATTCCCTGTGGGTTAATCCAAGGTTTTGGTCCCTGATTATCAGGGGGATAACATCAGCCCAGATAAAATATTTACCTCCAGCATCCTTATTATTTTTTTATTTATCTTTTTTTATTACATTTTCACCCCAAACAAGGCGCATTGCCACTTTGGTGTAGGGGGCTACTATCAGGGGCAGCAACTACTGGGGCACTATGTTGGGATTTGGGCAGCAAGATGTCGGTTCACATTGCACTTGAACTTCTGCATATCAGTACAGTTAGGGAAGCAGGAACCTGGAATGGAATTCCAGAGTCTAGCAGTTCTGGGGAAGAAACTACTGGAGTAGAAAGATCTTTTACATCTAGGGATCTCTACTGTGTGGGAGTGGGACTTAGCTACCTGTCGGGTTTGTCGAGGGTGTCTACGTCGTGGGGGCACAAGTGTCTGCAGTTCGTCAGAGTATTCACCATTAAAATACTTGTAGAACAGGCAGAGGGATGCAACATTTCATCGATGGGACAGAGGCTGAAGCTTAGATGCCAGTTCAGGGCCTATCAGATTGGCGATTCTTTTTTGAACCTTGTCTAGGAGCGAGAGACTAGTAGCAGATGCACCAGCCCAAATGTGAAAACAATACTCTATACATGGGCGAATGATGGCCTTATAGAGGTACAGGATACTTTCAGGTGTCAGTAGTTTTCTAGCACGGTAGAGAGAGCCTACCTTTTTCGCAGCGGTCCTGGCAATGTTTTCAATATAATCGTTCCAACTCATGTTTCCTGTGAATGTTAGGCCAAGCAGTTTGAAAGATGTACTCTCAAACAGAGAGTCACTGGCCATTGCTATTGGTGGCAGAGAAGGTTTCTTGTAATTATTGAAGTAAACCGGTTTAGTCTTGGCAGCATTGAATGTGACCATCCATTTATGTCCCCATTCCACTACAGATTGGAGGTCATTCTCTAGTGTTTTTGCCATTTTTTTAGATATGTGTTCATTTGTTTTCCTGTCATGCCTGTTATAGAGTGTAGTGTCATCAGCATATATACCCATCTCAGAGGCAGTTTTGTCAGGGAGGTCATTAATAAATATTAGGAACAATAGAGGTCCAAGGATACACCTCTGAGGCACTCCCGCATTTATATCACACTGTTTAGATGTACGACCGTCGAAGACCTGGATTTTTCTCTTATCTAAGAAGGATTTAATTATGCTAAGTATTCTACCAGTGATACCGCATGATTTAATTTTCCTGAGGAGACCCTTGTGCCATACCCTGTCAAAAGCCTTAGATATATCTAGAGCTACCGCTCTGCCCTCCCCCGCTTTGTCCAGTGAATGGTATATATGTTCAGAGATTACAGTGAGGATGTCAGCTGTGGAAATCCATATTGTTTGTCAGTCAGAAGTTTAGGATCTGTAAGGTGTCGGCCTAGAGCATGGTTAATTATGGTCTCAAATATTTTGGCGAAAAGTGGGAGGAGGCTAATGGGGTGATAATTTGATGGGACAGTTCTTTCGCCAGAATTCTTGAATATTGGTACCACAGAAGCAGTTTTCCAACAGCCCGGAAAGCATGGTCCATTAAGGCATTTGTTGTAGAGTTTGGAGAGAACTGGAGCTACTTCGGCTGAGCACTTTTTTAATAGCACAGTATTGAAAATTGGTGGAAGTCATTTAATAAAAATGTGTGGACACATACCTCATCACCGGAGCCTGCGACATCCAGAAAGGTTTTAAAAATTACTATGAACACATTTTGTTTGACGAAATACTAAGACGCACACAATGTGTGTGTATTTTATTTACAACATGGAGACCCGAAGAGTTACAATAAAAGGGGAGAGAATCCCCACAGTAAAAGGGTTTTGGAAAGGGGCAGATAACCCTATAGCAATTGAATATATATCAACACTCCTCCTCAATTGCTGACAGTCTGCATTATAGTTTATGGAGTCCCAAAAGTTCCCTGAGCCTTACAAACTGTGTGCTTCCAACTCCTTTAGTTAGCAGGTCGGCTACCATCTCTTTACTTGGACAGTATTCGAGCTTAACAGTTTCCCGCTCGCCCAGTTCTCGAACATAGTGGAACTTTATGTCCACATGTTTGGCCCTTCCATGATACTGTGGACTCCTTGCCATACATATGGTTGACTGGTTGTCCTCATATATAAGGGTTGGTGTTACGGGAGATCCTAGCAAGGCACTTTGAAGATTCTGCATCCAAACAGCCTCCTGTGCTGTACTTGCCAATGCCATGTACTCAGCTTCGGCTGTTGATAGAGCAACACAGGTTTGCCTGTTGCTTTTCCAGCTGACTGCCGCACCACTCAGCTTAAAAACATATCCAGATGTTGATCTGCGATCATCCAAATTACCAGCCCAGTCAGCATCGGAGTACCCCAGGAGATTGGTGGCTTTCTTCTTGTCATAAAGCAAACCATATCCTTGTGTACCGTTTAAGTACCGGAGGATATGTTTCACAGCCTTCCAGTGTTCCATTGTAGGTTGAGAGCAGAATCTCGAAACATTTCCAACGGCATGAGCAATATCCGGTCGTGTCCTTGTCGACAGGTACAATAGGCTCCCAACTGCAGACTGATACAACTCTTTGTTGACCAGTTTACTTGTTTCCGTTGCCTTCGTCAATTTTGTTCCGGGATCAATTGGAGTAGACACAGGTTTGGAATTCTCCATCTGGAACTTTCTCAAGACATCTGCTGTGTATGTAGGCTGTCCAATCCATATTTTTCCTGCTTCGGGATAAATAATCTTCACACCCAAAAAATGGTGTAGTTTTCCCAAATCTTTTATTTTGAAAATCTTTGATATCGCTTTCATGAAATCTTCAATAAGACTTGTGGATTTACATGCCACAATGATGTCATCAACATAAACAGCTGTTATGAAAATGTCTCCTCCTGAAGATTTTATGTAGATGCAAGGATCACTTTCCAACTGTTTGAAGTCCATCTTCTTCAGCTGACCATGCAGTGCATCATTCCAACATCTTGGGGACTGCTTCAAGCCATAAATACTTCGCTTCAATTTACAGACAAGATGTTCCTTGCCTTTAACTTTGAAACCCTCTGGCTGCCTCATGTAGATTTCCTCCTTCAGCTCTCCATTCAGGAAAGCAGTGGCTATGTCCAATTGATGCAGCTTCAGATCATGCTGTGCTGCTAGTGCAATAACTGTTCGCACCGATTCAAATCTCACAACTGGGCAGAAAGTCTCGTCATAATCGATTCCTTGCTTCTGAAGAAAACCTTGAGCTACAAGTCGAGCTTTATAGTGTTCCATATTACCATCAGCATCGTATTTTCGCTTGAATACCCAATTGCTACCAATAGTTTTTTCGTCCACTGGGCAATTCCGTCAGGTCCCATACTGTATTAGAATGTAAGGAAGAAATTTCGTTATTCATTGCCTTCAACCATTCATTCTTTTCAGGACCAGAAAGTGCTTCCTTCATGGTCAATGGGTCATTTAAGTTATGAGCCATGTAAACCCATTCGCCATACGGATCTGGGGTTTTCTTTAGCCTTGATGATCTTCGGGGTCCTGTTAGCTCTTGTGGGTTGTCTTCATCGTCGGAGCTATCTTGGTGTCCAATTTCTACCAGAGATGGATTTACAATTTCTTCTTTCTCCTGTTCAGCTATTGAACCTGATTCATTGAAGATGACATCTCTGCTATGGAACACTCTGGATTTTCTGGTATCAAAGAGTCGATACCCTTTTATACCAATCTCGTAACCAAGGAATTTGCACTTCTTTGCTTTTGAGTCCATTTTGAATCTTTCATCCTTCGGTACATGGACAAAAGCATCACATCCAAAAATGCGTAGGTGTTTCACATTAGGCTTACGTCCCTTCAGCACTTCATATGGTGTCATACCTTCTACTGCATTTGTTGGGCTCCGATTTCTAATATACGAAGCCGTTGATAATGCCTCAGCCCAAAATTTCTTAGGCAGCTTAGAATCCGATAGCATTGATCGAACCATCTCCACCAATGTTCAGTTCATCCTCTCTGCAACACCATTTTGTTCTAGCGTTTTTGGAACAGTATACTCGTGCTTAATCCCCTCCTTCTTCAGGTAGTTTTCAAATTCTTTTGAAGTATATTCTCCTCCATTGTCGGTTCGTAAAACCTTTATATTTTTACCAGTGAACTTTTCCACCATAGTTTTCCATTCACTGAATTTTTGGGGGACATCTCGTTTGTTTTTGAGCACATATATCCACACAAATCTGGATTTATCATCAATGAACGTGACAAAATATTCGGCACCACCAAGCGATTTTGCCTCTATCCTTCCACAAACATCGCTATGCACAATTTCAAGAAGCTGAGTTACTCGCTTTCCTCCAGATTTTGGAAACGATGAACGATAATGTTTTCCATCTAAGCAAGGCTCACAAAACTTAATTTCCTTGTTTATATTATAGTCAAGGCCAGTAACTAGTTGGTCCTTTACTAGTTTTTGCAAGTTCTTTTCTCAAAGGTGGCCAAAGCGTCTATGCCAAATCTCCTCCTTTGTGTTACCATCTAAACAGGAGTTTGCTGCATGGGTTGATTCATTTATATCAGAACAGTTTAAATAATAAAGGTTCCCAATTTTGGAACCTGTAGCCACCACCTTTTGCTTGTTATCTAAAAATTGACAATTTGAGTCACTGAAGATACAGGTTTTTCCAGATTTAGTGGCTCTGGACACACTCAAAAGATTGTAGGACAATTTAGGAACATATAAGGTCTCATACAACCTGCATTTCTGGTGTTTCCCGTCCGGTACACCCACTTTTAGCTCTATTGTTCCTGTTCCTATTGCCTCAACTGAGAATCCATCACCAAGGGTTATTTCCACAGCTATATCCAATTTTCGAAAGTTAGAAAATTTTTCAATATCACTACACATATGACATGTGGCTCCAGAGTCCACAATCCAGTCACTCCTTTTTCCATTAGACAATAATGCATGATGTGTAAAAAGTCCAATACACTCACCCTCACCAGAGTCGCTGGAGTTGTCCTGTATTTTCTTAGTAAAGAAAACTTTCTTTCTTGGAGGGTTCAACTTAACATTCTTTGTTTCAAGTAAACGGCAATCACGTTTAATATGTCAATTTTTTCCACAGTGAAAACATTTAGGTCCCCGTTTGTTGACATGATGTTTTGATGTCATGGCTTTCAATTCCGTACTGTTAATTTCCCTCTCTTTAATTTTGCTTTCTTCATGCAACAAGCGTTCAGTCACTAACACCCATTTAGGAACGTCTTGACTTGCTTCAAGTGCTGTTACCAACATATTATAATCGTCTGGGAGAGTAGCCAGAAGGTGAACAACTCTATCCTCCTCGTCAATGGAATCGCCAATGGCAGCCAATTCGTCAAATAATTCCATCATAGTCTTTATGTGTTCATGGACAGAGTCGCCGTCTTTTAATCTAAGGGAGTATAATTTTCTTCTCAGCGCTAGTTTATTTGCCCATGTTTTCTTTTGAAATTGGTCTGCCAATTTCTTCCACACAACTGCAGGGTCGTCAGGGTCTCCAATTAAATACAGTAGTGAGGTTTCTACTGAGAGCACAATAGTCGCTAAAGCCCGGTCTCTTCTCGATAAATATTTCACGTGGGATGCTGGCTCATTTCGTTTGTCCGGAACAATTTCTGTTTCATTAACTATATTCCATAGTCCATCCTTAATTAATGCCATTTTGCATTGGACCTTCCAGGTATTATAGTTTGAACCATTTAGTGGAACCAAGTTGCTTAGTTTTGTTTCCATTGTTATTTAACTTAAAAGAAAAAAAAACAATACAAAACTTCGACGACAAGAAAAAAAAAATCCAAGATGGCAAAAAATTACCACACGTGTTTGCTTCACTATTATTTTCAAGACGTTATCATGTAGACTGGGCCCATAACCAATGTTGAAAATGAGCGGAAGTCATTTAATAAAAATGTGTGGACACATACCTCATCACCGGAGCCTGCGACATCCAGAAAGGTTTTAAAAATTACTATGAACACATTTTGTTTGACGAAATACTAAGACGCACACAATGTGTGTGTATTTTATTTACAACATGTGTGTGTATTTTATTTACAACATGGAGACCCGAAGAGTTACTATTGAGAATCCCCACAGTAAAAGGGTTTTGGAAAGGGGCAGATAACCCTATAGCAATTGAATATATATCAGCACACAGCTGGGATGAGATTAGGTCCACATGCTTTTGAAGTGTCAAGGTTTTTATGATAGCGTGTACCTGAGGAGAGGTGATTTTTAGATCGTCTAGCGTGGCGTCTGTCTGCAAAGGAAAGTCAGGCAGGGGGTGGTTTGTATGGCCCAGTGTGGAGTTTGAGGCAAACCGGCTGGCAAGCATATTAGCCTTGTCGGTTGCTGAGCAAACAACCTCGTGATTGTTGGTTAGTGGGGGAATTGTTGATTGCCCATTATTTACTACACTGTTGTAGATTTTCCAGAAGTCACGATTTCCTAATTTTTGTGCTTCGATGCGTTTTTTAGTGGTTTCAGTAAATTCTCTCTTAGCTGTCGCTATTTCTTTCTTAACGTTACTTCTAGCTTCTATATACTTCTGTTTGTTTGAACTGGACTTATGTCAGTTAAATCTGCGGTATGCATGCTGCCTTTGAGCAATGGCAGTTGCACAAGTCGAAGTAAACCATTGGGGAGAGTGGGGCTTGCTATAAAATTTCCGCATGGGAACATGTGCTTCCATTGCTCTTTTGAACCATTCAGTGGTCTCATTTGCGCGCTGTTCAACAGGAAGAGAAAAAATATTTCCCCATGGGGCATCTCTGATAAGATCTCTGATGGCTTTCCAGTCAGCCTTTTTATAATATCTCGTTGTTTTGAGCACTGGCTCTTCAGTTTTGGGTCTAGAATTTAGGGCGATTTCTACAATTATCACTGCATGGTCAGCGTTCCCGAGTGGGCTGTCAGCATTTGTTGTACAATCCTCGGGAACTGTAGTCAGAAACAGATCTAGAAGTGATGCTTGTTGTTCTTGCTGGTCAGGGAAACGGGTTGGAAACGTAACCATTTGTGATAGGGAGTGAGATAAAGCAAAACTATGTGTTGTGCTGCCCGCTGCATCTGTGTGATGTTTTTTTGTGGTGGACATTAAAGTCACCAAATACTTGTGCGCTAGTGTCGAGGGAGAGTGCTGTATCTATGTTGTTGGAGACTTTGTTTATTATGGTGCAGTCCTGGGTCGAGGGAGAGTGGTAAAGAAAATAAAAGTAGCTAATGTTGTGTTGTATGTTTAGTCTAAAGCACATAAAGGCTTGATCGTCCGTTTCTAGGTTTGTTTCTCTAGTCAGGGAGAGGGTGTTACGAATGTAGACTCCAAGTCCGTGCATATGTCTGTCAGAGTCCTTACGGCAGAGTGGGAGATAGCCAGGCATGTTAAAGTAGATAGAGGGGATGAAGGAGTGTAGGTTAGTCTCACTTAGTGCTAAGATAAGTGAGTGTATTTGTATACGTGTGAGTGTATTTGTATACATGTGAGTGTATTTGTTTGTATATATGTGAGTGTATTTGTGTACGTGTGAGTGTGTTTGTATACGTGTGAGTGTGTTTGTAGAATGCATCTCTGTCTGCTTACATGCCCAATCTCCTCCTTATTGTTGGACTGTATGTTTGCTTGACCTGATAATCAAAGAGTGGGAGATAGCCAGGCATGTTAAAGTAGTGAAACAAAAATGTAGTAGGCAAAACAAACAAAAAAAAATACAACTAAAAACAGACGGAACAAAAACTCGCTTCTCGCAGACACGTGGGTCGTCACAAGCACAATCTACTCGCCAGAATCACCTACACACAATCTGCAGAATGCTCCCTCTCCTTTCCAGTGTCCCGCCTTTATAGCGGCCGGGAACGACATATTTGCATAATCGCGCGAGAGCAGACGTTATTCAACAATAATTACATTGGGTAAACGCTAATAAAAGCCCATGGACGCCATCTTGGAACTCTCTCTTCCGCTCAGCCCAAAACAGACGTATCCAAGGTAAGCTCTCTATTTCTCATTTTGGTTACTGCTAATTCTGCTACACTCCCCCCTGATCTCATGATCACAAACGGGGCAGGGGGGCAGGGGGACAGTCGTCTTTATCGGGTACTTCTTCGAAGAACCGGAGGCAGCACTTCCTCCTTGTCATCTTCCTCATTACCACCGTTATCGCCGCTAGTCTGTTCCATAGGCAGTGTTTCACAATCAGGGCAGGGACAGGGGGGCAGTATCCGTCTTTGTCGGGTACTCCTTCGTAAAGGCAAGATGGGTGGTCCCTCTTCCGCTTCTTCAGTATGTGTATTATATGGCTCTCCATCGTCCTGCATTATACTCTCTGCTCGTTCAGAAGACATTGTACTCTCTTCCTCTTCCTCCGTTGTAAGAACATAATGGTGAGGGCGCAGATCTTCCACGTGGCGAGGTACACTGTCCACCAAAATCGATTGAGGACTGATTACCTTGGTCACCTCACCCTTGCCGAACCTCGTGGTACATCGATTTTGTGGTCTTTTGACCCACACGTGATCTCCAACCTGGTAAGAGCTGTCCTTGGGATCTGCGGATGCAGTTGCGAGATTGGTCTCCTTTACTCGAACTTCGTATCGATAAATCCTGTTGGCAGGCGCAGTGAAGGGAGATGTGTCGTCTCTGGGTGTGATGTTATACCAGTAGACAGCTTCCTGTAAGGAACAGCGCATTCTAGCCGCTATTCGTTTCACTGTACGGTGACATCGCTCCACTATGCCATTCCCGGCTGGAGTATACGCACAACGGAATCGCAAGTGAACTCCCCATTTATGTGCAAATGCTTGGTATGCGTTGTTGCAGAAAGCCGTGTCATTGTCTAAAACTATTTCATACGGCGAGTCACGCTCGAGGAACACTGTTTCCAACTGATGGATCACGCTTGCCGAGTCCTGCCTTGCCAATTTCCTCCAAATGGAGAAACGCGATGGACCACAGTCTGTTAAAGTTAAAAAATGGAAGGTGCCATAATGCGTCATATCCATTCCAATTCTCGTTAACTTCCAGCTTTCCCTTTTCCCACCTGACTGGCGCTGGGTCAATGGACTGACATTCCTCACATTTCCGTATGACCGTTTTAGCAGTTGCTTTTGTTGTGGTTGGGCAACTTCTCCTGACAAAGTAGGTAGTGCGTCGCACCCCCGGATGTCCACTACTTTGTGAATAGCCATGATTTGACTCTCATCCAGCTCGTCTGTGTGAACCGCACCTATCACCGGGTCAAGCCCATTTTTCTTTTTCATTGCCTCAAACCACGTCTGCGGTACTCGTGTCAATCGGTCCGCAATGTTTCTTGCTGATGGAACCAGCGTCACGTCCACTGTCAGCCCATACTCTTTCACGAGCTCCTTTGGAGTGCTTAGTCGCCTCCTTATAAGCATCTCGCTTGCTGCTTTGGTGCGCACTCGCGCCTTTCCAGTTAGCGTGTCCGAGACCCAATGGTATACACAGACAGAATCTGTCTTTATGTGTAGCACTTTGCTCTGCCACTGTAGAGCCAAATTGATACCTTTCAATATGGCATCCAGCTCGGCTAAGTTGATATGTTGAGAGTCACCTTCAAGTCGCAGCCAACATGCATCCTCCAACACAGTTTTGCGCATCTCCAAGACTGCACCAATTGCTAGGTAGCTAGCATCGACCCATACATTAAGGTCTTTGCCATCCACACACCAATTTTCCCTGCTGCACAGATTCCAAGGTTTCGAACATCATACGATGCAGTACAGCGTCCCTTGCTTCATCATCCCAGCCCTTCGTTACCGAACTTACTCTCCTTCTAAGTATTCCACAAGCCACATGAAGCAAATCGCACACCGGAAAGTGCCTGACAAGTCGACCACACAGGGAAAACATTGTTCGCCGCGTAACAATGCCGGGAGCCTCTGGAATTGCATTTCCTCGCTTCCACCGTAGTTCACTGTGTTCCATCCAAACCGCCAATCACAGCACTCATGCACCGTCCTTCAACCGCTCCGGGTTCTTGCTTGTTCTACTTTGTTTATAACCACGTTTACAGGAGCTGTAGTGTTTAGCATTCATTTCTTTCTAGTGGTTGTTACTGGGTCGTAAATTGTTCTGTTTTTGCAGTCAATTGTAAGGCCAAATTTATTTAAGAAGTCAAGTCCGAGGAGGAGATTGGTGATATCTGCGACCACAAATGTCCAGGAAAATGACCTTGTCAAACTTGGTATTCCAATTTCCAAGTTTGCTTGGCTGTAGTATTTTATTCTCTCTCCATTAGTAGTAGTGAGTGATATTGGTGTCAGCTTTAACGTGACACCGTTTAACATGGACGCCGGTATTATTGAGATACTCACACTAGTTTCTACTATGAATTTTAATATTGTTGTCCCTAATCAAGCATTGATCTGTAGTAGTGGCGAATTCAAGGAGACGGACATGGTTCATGCTACTAGTTTTCTGAGTCAGTTGGTGTTGGCGTGGGTGAACGTGAGCTTGGTAATATTTTTAAGTTCTGCTTCTTTGGCCATTTACACCAGGGTTTGCGAGTTCTAGCTTGTTCGGCAAAGTAAAGGTGTGCTCTACATATTTTTGTTTTTTGTTCAGGAAAGTAGAATTTAATGCCTATCGATATATGAATTTTGCTTTTGTTTTTATTTGTTTTCTGCATATGTTGTGTGGTAAACGCTGTCGCATCAATATTGTTAAGCAAGGCATGAGTTCATCTGCAAGTTTTCCAAGTTGAGATGGGTTTAATTCTTTTTGTGAGGCTATGACAGGGGAAATTGTGGCTGGTAGGGCCTGTAGAAATTTGTCAATTACAATTTCTTCGCCAATACTTATTCGTTTTGCTATTGATAACATCTCTTGTAGGTATGTGGAAGGACGGCCTGTAATGGTGGTGGTTGACATTTGTCAAGCAATTCAGGTTTTGTTCTTTCAATTAAGGAACATTTTAGTTCTCCATAGTTTTTTGCCTCTAAAGTGTGTTTTTGCTACCACCTCTGCAGGCAGAGATGATATCGCTGTGAAGAATTTCGCTGTTGAAACTGTTATGTTGCGTAAGTGGAATTGTGTTTCTAGAATGGAAAACCAGCCATTCACTGCCGTTTCCATGAAATTTGGAGTTTTTATATTAATATGTTGCAAGCAAGCTTCTTTCATTTTTTTTTTTGTGTGTGTAAATGTACATGTATGCATATATATATATATATATATATATATATATATATATATATATATATATATATATATATACATATATATACATATATATATATTGTTATACTAAATTACTGTAACTTTTCAGGAAATGAATCATAGTTATTCCCCTTGACCGGAACTAAGGATTCCGCCATATTGATTTTGCCAAACACGTGTATATATTTTAAGCTGATAAAACCTTTACGAAAGGCATTCTTATTCATTCTTCTTTTATCATTTCAATTTTATCAGCTTAAAAAAAAAAAAAAAAAAAAAAAAAAAAATGGACAAATTACTGCGGCCAGACAGATTTAACACAGAACCAACTGCTCCGAATTCGGAAAAAATATACAAACATTGGAAGTTAACATTCGAATACTATCTACGCACGTTAAATAACGGCCAAATCGAAAACAATGCGCAAAATCTTTTCGCTTTGATCAATTCTGTCTCGGCGCCAATTTTCGAAATTATAAGCGACGCCACGGATTACAACGGCGCCATAGAAACGCTAGATGCTATTTATATGAAACCAACAAACATTGTATTTAACAGACATCAACTCCTGACAAGTAAACAGAAACCGACACAAACCATCGACGAGTTCATGTAACAATTGGAAGTATTCGCTAAATCTTGCGAATTTCAAGCGGTAAGTGCCGAGGAAAACAAAAAACAATATATACGGGACGCGTTCATTAGCGGCATCTCGTCTTCGTCTATCCGTCAGCGCCTACTTGAAAAACCTTTCTCGACGCTACAAGAGACATTTACAGTGGCTAGGTCCCTAGAACAAGCGGAGAAGCATACGGCCAGCTTCGATTACCACCCGAGCGTAACAGCTACCGTAGTTCAACCAGAAGAAACTGTAGCAGACACAAATGGACCCCTTTTCTTCTCGCGCATTCGCTTCCTCTGAGTGAGTGATGAGGCGTTCCAACGACCCACCGTAGAGTTGTTTTCGACACTCTACACAACCTGGCACACCCCGGACGCAAAGCCACAGTAAAGCTGATTACAGCTAGATTTTTCTGGCCTAACATGAGGCGTGACATCATTGCTTGGTCACGTTCCTGTGTATCCTGCCAAAAATCAAAGGTGCACGAGCATATCCGCGCACCCCTTGGAACATTCAACACCCCAGACGCTCGGTTTAGCCATGTTCACATTGACTTGGTTGGACCATGGCCGGTCAGTCAGGGATTCACTTATCTCCTGACCTGCATAGACCGTTTCACACGGTGGCCAGAAGCCATCCCACTTAGTGACATTTCGGCTGAATCTGTAGCGCGAGCCCTTATATCAGGCTGGATATCGCGCTACGGAGTTCCCACTACAATCACCACTGATCGTGGTGCACAATTCGAATCCCACCTATTCCGGGAACTGTCCAAGATCCTCGGGATCACTCGCATTCGGACAACAAGCTATCACCCTGCTTCAAATGGGATGATAGAACGCTTCCATCGCCAATTGAAAGCTGCATTACGCGCTTACCCTGATCAACAGCGATGGAGCGAGTACATACCGGTCATCCTTCTTGGCTGTCGGGCATCAATCAAGGAGGACCTGGGATATTCCGCAGCCGAACTGGTCTATGGAGCACCTCTATCGTTGCCAGGTCAGATGCTGACCCCGATAGAGGATATATCAACTGACACAGCTCTATATGTCAACAGACTACGAGCTTATCTCAGTAAGCTACCGCCGATGCACCCTAGGGAACAGACCATTAAATCTTTGGTTCCGAAGGACATAGCGACATGGACTCACGTGTTCCTTAGAAAGGACGCAGTAAAAGCCCCCCTAACTCCACCTTACACTGGCCCTTATCGCGTGCTTTCACGCACTGATAAAACTTTTATCCTAGACATTAGTGGTAAAAAAGAGACAGTATCGGTAGATAGGGTAAAAAGAGCCTTTCTGGACACATTAACACCTGAGCCACACATTCCTCCAACATACACACAGCATAATCATACACCTGAGGTAAATGTTCCACGTGAGAACAATTATGTGACCACTACACGTAGTGGTCGACGGGTACATTGGCCGAAGAGACTTTGCAAAACAGTGTATTTCTGTTGAAAAAGAACATTTTTTCTTCTCTCCTTTTTAGAGCAGAACGTTTTCTGCAAATATTCCAACTTTTCACAGAAAAGTAAGAACATTTTTTTCTGCAAGAAAATAACCTAAAGAGACGGACATTTCTTATTGTATTTTTCTTTCTGCTATTTGTTATGCTACCTTTCTCTCTGTCGGCTTTCAGCCTAAGCAGGGGGTTATGTAGCAGACACAAATGGACCCCTTTTCTTCTCGCGCATTCGCTTCCTCTGAGTGAGTGATGAGGCGCTAGACTGTCCAATCTGAGGACTTGCGCACGAATACAAATTGACCCCTAGGGACCAGACAGCTTCCGGTCCCAGAAGAAAACTCTCTCTTACGCTACCAGCCTTCGTCGGTGCTAGACGCCTGTTCTCTTCGCTGCTCCTACTAAAGGTATTGACGACAACCGCGGGTTGTAACTACCTCGTAAGGCAGTGGAGACCCGACTCTACTTTCTTCCTTCAGTACGCTTTGCAAATAAACCTTTCCCTTGTTAAGTTGAAGAAGTTGTTTGTCATTGTTCATAGAATTGTGTTATTTTATTTTATTAGGGAAATTCCCTAAAAAACTCCCTTAGCCGCTGTAAAAGGAAATACATTACAAAAAGGAATTTGTTTCTTCTGTGGGAACACACGACATGCACGGGCGATGTGTCCTGCGCGTAATGCCGAGTGTAGAAAATGTAAAAAAATGGCCATTGGGCTAAGGTATGTAGATCATCCTCCTCTCCTGCTGCTGTGTTGTACGACCCGGACTCCCCCCCACCCAATCTCTCCTGACTAGGAACGGGTGCCAAAGACATCACCTACACCAAATGCGAAATAAATGGGCAGGTAGTGAATGCTATGGTAGACTCCGGCAGCATGGGGACGTTCATTAGCAAAAATACAGCAAGAAAGCTGAAACTTTTTGTTATCCCCAAACTGAAAACCGTAGCATTGGCGGACCCGAATCATCATGCTAAAATCATCGGCGAAACTGTTGTTGATATCTCTCTAAATGGTAAAAACCACCACGCCATGACGGTGGAAGTAATTAAGAACCTGTTCAAGGATATGATTGTCGGAAAAGACCTTCTAAAACAATATAAAACTGTGACGTTGAAATTCGACGGTCCCAGGGAAGAACTTGTTATTGGAGCGATGGGTAAGAGTAACAGTTTTCCATGTATCAAAATTTCTCCTCCTCCCCTCTTCTCTCATCTTTCTACTCGGACGACCCCTATTGCCACCAAATCTCGTCGTCACTCATTCACTGACAACATTTTTATTAAAGAGGAAACTGCCAGAATGCTGAGGTAAGGCATAATAGAGCCCTCTATATCTCCTTGGCGAGCCCAAGTTTTAGTGACCTCTAGCAAGAATCAAAAAAAAAGAATGGTGGTCGAATACAGCGACACCATAAATAGATTTACAGAACTAGATGCCTATCCCATGCCTAACATTACTAAAATGATTGATGACATAGCTCGATACAACGTTTTTACAACACTTGACCTGAAGTCTGCTTACCATCAAATCCCAATTAGTCACGCCGATCGGAAATACACAGCATTCGAAGTAAATGGAAAACTTTACCAATTTATTTGTATCCCTTTTGGAGTCACTAACGGAGTGAGTGCCTTTCAAAGATGCATCGATGGCATTGTAGAAAGAGAAAAATTAACAGATATTTTTATGTATGTAGACAATGTCACGATATGCGGAAAGGATCAACAAGAACATGATTACAACCTTCAAAGGTTTTATAATGTAGCAAAAAAATGCAACATCACACTCAACCAAAGTAAGAGCATCATTTCTACTACTTCTATCACACTTCTTGGGTACACAATCCAGAACAACCAAATTACTCCTGATTACCTGAGGCTAAAACCACTCCTTGAAATACCACCGCCTCTAAATTTACAGTCGCAAAAACGAATAATTGGTATGTTCTCTTACTATAGTAAATTCATTCGAAATTTTTCTGATAAGATACTGCCGCTGAACCATAACAGGGAGTTTCTACTACTCCCGTCTATTCTAAATTCTTTTCAGACGCTGAAGACCGACTTAAGTAATGCCACCCTTATAACTGTTGACCCGGACAAAGAATTTGTAGTGGAAACTGATGCCAGTAAATACTGCATTGCTGCTACGCTGAACCAACAGGGTAGACCCGTTGCATTCTTTTCTCGGACACTAAGCCCGAACGAGATTAGACATCACGCGGTCGAAAAGGAAGCTGCTGCGATTGTCGAAGCTCTTCGAAAGTGGCGACACTTCTTACTCGGAAGACATTTCAAAGTTATTACAGATCAAAAGAGCGTCAGTTTTATGTTCGATAATAAGAGAAAATCAAAAATTAAAAATGATAAGATATATCGTTGGCGGATCGAACTATCACAATTCAAATTCAGCATTACTTACCGCCCAGGAACGGAAAATACAGCTGCTGATACGTTTTCTCGCATCTCTGCATTAACGCACACTTTGCAAGACCTCCGCGACTTGCATGCTACACTATGCCATCCTGGAGTCACGCGACTCAACCACTTCATCCGGACAAGAAACCTTCCTTTCTCTTTAGAACAAATTAAAAACATAACAGACTCATGCCCCTCCTGTCAGTATTTGAAACCTAAATTTGCCAGTTGTAACAAAGGAACATTCATACAGGCTATACTACCTTTCCAGCGACTAAACATCGACTTTAAAGGCCCTTTACCTACTTCTGTACGTGGTAACAAATACTTACTCACCATAATTGATGAATATACTCGCTTTCCCTTTGCCTTCTCCTGTAAGGATATGACTAGTAAAACCGTGATCCATTGCCTAAACCAACTATTTGCTATTTTTGGCATGCCCGATATGATACACACTGACCGGGCTGCCGACTTCCTTACAGGAGAAATCAAAGATTACTTACGTGGCAAAGGTATCGCCACCTCTAAAACAAGTAGGTATCACCCTGAGGGTAACGGGCAAGTTGAGAAGCTCAATGGAACTTTATGGAAGGCCATCCAACCTTACACTCTAGCAACATGAAACTGCCTCATTGGGAAGATATACTACCAAACGCTCTCCATTCAATCAGGTCGTTACTATGCACTGCCACCAATACGACTCCTCATGAGAGAATGTTCAAATATAGTAGATCTTCCTCCGGAACTTCTGTTCCCACTTGGGCGAAACCAGGCCCAGTATATGTCAGAAACCATACTAAGTCTAGTAAGCTCGACCCTCCAGTAACCCCTGCTACCTTATTAGACATCAACCCCTACTATGCTCATGTACGACTACCCTCTGGTGCGGAAACTACTGTCAATGTGCGAGACCTAGCCCCTAACTCCTCAAACCAAGAAGACGAACACGATGAAAACAATACTGCAAGCCCTGAAGCCCGTAAAGAACCGCCACCTGACGAAAACAATATCGACGTGGAGGAGAAGAATCCCTTACCTGATCCTGAACATATCCATACTAGCCACGATGTGGATGCTGAGAACAAAAATCCCTGTGAGTCAGTGCGGAGATCGTCCAGAATGCGACGATTTCCAAGTAAATATAAGGACTTTTTAACCTAGTACTGAACAGACTAAATTTAACTTCTGTAATTCCATACTTAATTATTGTTGAAGGGGAAAATGTTATAATAAATTACTATAACTCTTCAAGAAATGAATCATAGTTATTCCCCTTGGCCAGAACTAAGGATTCCGCCATATTGATTTTGCCAAACACGTGTATATATTTTAAGCTGATAAAACCTTTACGAAAGGCATTCTTATTCATTCTTCTTTTATCATTTCATATATGTATATATATATATATATATATATATATATATATATATATATATATATATATATATATATATATATTAGACAAAGAAAGGTTCCTTTTTTTTCTTTTTTTTAAACGTTGTCGACGTGAAGTTGAAAAGTTACTTGCATTTTCTTGAATTCTCCAACAGTTGTGTTTCATTTCCTTTTATTCCGGATAATATTTGTTCTTTCCTTGTCGGAGTCACCATTGTAACCCGGCTGGCAATTGTCTTCATTAGTTGTTGTTGGAATAATAAAAGTAATACAAATGTTAATCTTTAAAAAGAAAGAACTTTATTTGCCTTTTTACATTTTAGAGTGAGTACACCTCTGGTTCACTGGCAACATACGGCTCGTTGGTTTCGGGGTTAAGAGTGTACTGCCTACTCGCCTGTCATGCTGGCTAGAGATTAGTTAAGGAGAGAGAGAGAGAGAGAGAGAGAGAGAGGAGGGGAGATGATGAGGGACTCTGGATAACAGTTTCTGGTTTGTGTCCAGTCTATGAGAAAGAGAAAGAGAGAGGCTAAGAAACTATTATTTCTTGGCGAATGGTATAATTTTCATCCTAATTCTTGGCTTTTAGTGGTGACACAGGTCAGTCCTACAATCACAACAAACACACGCTGGTTTTCTAGAGACAAATAATTTCCCAATTGACTTTTTTGACTTGTAAATCACAGGGAATTAAATTACATTCAAAGGTATTTCATCCAAAAAAACGTATTTCTTTTAAATGAAAACAAACTGGAACTTTCTATTTAACGTCAAAACCTTTTCTTTGATGAAGAACTGTGCCAGCGTCCTTCCATAAGGCCGGCTACACTTAATCTGAAGAAAACGGGCAAATAGCCCCCTCTCTCACTTCTGTCAGGACTGCTGTAGAGAGGAAGGTTTCAAAGGGTCCCAGCTCCACCACCAGCCACACTGAACAGTAAAGAGTGACAGGGCAAAAAGTGCAGGCTTCGCATTCCACAAAGGCAAAAAGGGCCACCCCCCACCTTGCACTGCTCGATGGCAGATAGGGTTAAAAAAATAAAATTCTGAAACCCATTATTAACCACAGTATTATAAATTTTCCAGAAATCGTGATTTTCTAATTTCTGTGACATTTTTTGGTGATATTAGTATGGCTTCTCTTGCTATTTCGCTCTTACAGCATCTATGAATCTTTGTGCTTGACTTGTGGCAGATAAATTTGCAGAATGCATGCTGCTTTTGAGCAATGGTAGCTGCACAAGTAGAAATTTTAGGTAAATATGAATGTAATGAAAAGTAAAGACCTTTTAAGATATTAGAAAGGTTTTATTCAACATAAAATTCAGCAGGTACAACAACATGGTCGGTAACGAACGACTAGGCTGGGAAAATTTTGTTCTATTTGTAAAGATCTGGTGCGCATGCGCACTAACGCTCTAAACTCACAACACTCTCCACCACATTTTATTTATATTTCGGGTTGCAGGTGATCTTCCTTCCCCTTTTTGTTGCTTCTGGAAGAAATTTGAAAACGCCCTTCTTCGAGTCAGACTGTTGCTGCTGCTCTTCTATTTCTAAACACTTTGTTTTGTCGACTGAAGAGAAAGATTCTCCATTTGGTGAGGTATTATTCTTTGGGGTCTCCTGTTGATCAATTAACTGGTTCGCGGATATTTGATGGAGTAGTAGAATCTGGTGATGTACCATGATCAGGGGAGACAGGAGATTCCAAGTTTGTAGAGGAGGTCTTCTGTTGAGACTGTTGACTGACGGCCGTCAGGGAAACAAATTCTGGCAAAATTGAGAGTTGCAGATATTATATCTACTGGTTCCACTAGGGGATCTGACTTGTGTTGGTGGACAAACTTCCTAAGGAGGGCTGGTCCTCCTTGCAGCCACTCGGGTAAGGTATATCCGATGCCCGACCTTCTGGAAAAGTTAAACATTCTCTCGTGTGGGGTTGAGTTAGTTGCTGTACAAAGTAGCGATCGAATAGAGTGCAAAGTTATGTCGAGTACTTCATGCCAGTGACGTTCGTCCAATTGCCTGGTTTTGAGTGCAAGTTTGATCGTTTTCCAAATTGTGCCATTTACTCTCTCGCATTGTCCATTGCCGATTGGATGGTATGGAGTTGAGTGGGTAATCACAACTCCATGTTGCCAGAGAAACTCTTTTAGTTCACATGAAATAAACTGACTTCCTCGATCACTATGGATGGAATCTGGGCAGCCAAAAAAGGTAAATAAATTCTGGAGACAATTTATAACAGTTTTTGTTGATATGTCCTGACATGGATAGACAAAAGGATAGCGTGAATATTCATCTACAATCACGAGTAGGTATTTGAGATTATTCGTAGATGGTTTCGGTCCCATGAAATCTATTGAAAGACGTTCAAAGGGGGATCGAGAATGGATTAATCGACCTGATGGAGGTTTGAAGAACCTTGGTTTTAGTTCAGCACATATTTGACATTCAGCGCAGGTGCGCTTAGCATCTTCCATGGAGAATGGTAGATTCTTCTGCCTCACAAAGTGATAGAGTCTCGCTACTCCAGGATGACAAAGTGCTGCGTGCAGGTCCTTTAGTGATAATGAGCATGAAGCAGAGCATGATCGAGAAAGTGTATCTGCAGAGTTATTAAAAGAACCTGGTCTATATACTATCTCATAAGAATAGTTTGAAAGTTCAAGTCTCCACCGAAGCAGCTTATCGTTTTTAATATGATTTGGTGTCTGCATGTTGAACATAAATGATGCAGCCTGTTGGTCAGTAATAATGGTAAAGTGTCGACCGAGTAAGAGGTCACGCCATTTATGCACAGATTCTACAATGGCTGCCGATTCACGTTCCACTGCTGAATGTCGACGCTCTGACTGCGTTAGGGTTCTGGAAAAATATGCTACTGGACGTCCATTCTGGGAAAGGCAGGCTGCTAATGCTGTCGCAAATGCATCAGTTTCTATCGTAAAAGGAACTTCATCCTCAATGGCTGCAACCGAAGCCTTGCAAATTTCATCTTTCATGGCTTGAAATTGATTTTTGAGTTTCTCAGTGATAGGAAAGGACGTAATGTTTAATAAAGGTGAAATCCGATCTGAGAAATTCTCTATCCATGGTGAATAGTATGAGAAGAGACCTAGAGCCCGCCTGAGTGACTTACTGCAGTTCGGAATCGGTAATTCTTTTAGTGGTGTAAGTCTGTCTGGATCAGGATTGATTGTTCCATTTTCCAATAAGTGCCCTAGAAACTTTAGTTTGGTTATACCATATTCACATTTTACAGGGTTTAGTTGCAAGTTAAGACGGTTGATAACCTTTCTAAAAGCTTCCATATTTTCGTTTAATTCTTTATTAGTTTTTCCTCCGATGACAATGTCATCAATGTAGACAAATGTACCTTGGAGTTCATGTTCTTGAATCAGATTATGCATAATACGTTGAAACACAGCTACTGAGTTCGTTAGCCCAAAAGGTAACCTAGAAAACTCGTATAGTCCTCCGTCAGCTTCAAATGCTGTGTAAATTCTCTCGTCTCTACATATAGGGCATTGATAATATGCAGACTTCAGGTCCAACTTATTGAAAATTTTGTACTGTGATAGTTGGCGTATGATATCCGAAATTTTGGGAAGCGGAAAAGCATCCAAAAGTGTAAACCGATTTATAGTTGCAGAATAGTCAACGACCATGTGACGCTTATGTCTTTCATTTCTAGTTACTAGTACTTGGGCTCTCCATGGGGAATTCGATTTGATTATGATACCTTCTTTTAATAATTTTTGTATCTCATTCCGGATAAATTCGCAGTCCAATGCTGAGTAGTTTCTGCTTTTTGTTGCGATGGGTTTACAATTCTTTGCTAAATTAGCAAAAAGAGACGGTGGCTCGATTTTCATCTGAGTGACGTTACAAATCTGTAAAGATGGCATCTTTCCGTTATAACGGAATTCCACCCAGTTATGCAATTGCATGAACTCTTGTCCTAGTATAATTGGAGCACACAAGTTGGGAAGGATAGATAGACGCATATTTGTGTAAATTTGTCCATTAACAGCGATGGACACAACACAGTGTCCTAAGGTTTTGCTCGTGAGATTCGAGGAAGCCATGCTTACCGTATCATTAGAAGGTAATATACTAAGGCCGAGTGATCTCACGATGTTCATTCGTATAAAGTTATGAGTGTTTCCACTGTCTACCATAGCTTTCAAACAGGTACTATTAATTGTTGCATTTACTACAGAATATTGTGTGCATGGAGTGCATTGGGATGACGCAGTGAGGGCAATATATGCAGAACTAGTCCTGGTATTATAAGTTGTTTGTTTTATTTTAGATCGGCAGACTTTAGAGAAGTGGCCCCTCTTTCCACATTTAAGGCAGTCAGCATTCCAAGCTGGGCAAATATTTCGAGAATGATTTTCTCGTCCACAGAATTGGCATCTGGCGAAGTGAGTCGCCTGATTATTTCTGGAAACAGCAGCACATTCATTAGTTAGTTCCAAACTAGAGTTATTTTCAGATTCATCTGCATGAATAGATGCCTTTGCTACAATTGATGTGTCATAAGTTGCTGCATTATGTTGGGCCATTTCTAGACTTCGTGCAGTTGCTACGGCATGATCTAGGTTAATTTCAAAACTTTCAAGTAATCTCTGCCTAATAGTTGAGGAAGTGAGACCTGTGATAAATGCGTCACGTATCGCTAGCTCCGCACGTTGAGAGGCAGTAACATCTTCAAATTTACAATCCTTAGAAAGATTCTTTAGTTTTAGGAGAAACTGATCAATAGATTCACCTTGATTTTGTTTCCTAGTGGCGAGAAGGTGACGAGCAAACACAGAATTTACCGGTTTTACATAGGTTGCTTGAAGGATGCTAATAGCCCTCTCGAATGTTGAACAATGAGATATAAGAGAATAGACCTTCGGTGAGATGAAATTAATCAGAATACTTGACTTATTCGGAGGATTTTGAGGATGAGCGACTGTGAGAGAGTCGATGCAGTTGATGAGGGTACGATACCAATGATTCCATTCATCAGCGGTTGTATCTGACGATCCTTTGAATTTACCAGGTCTCAGTATAGCATCCATTGTTGTTGTTAATTTTTAATTTTATGTTGAATAAATTGTAATGAAAAGTAAAGACCTTTTAAGATATTAGAAAGGTTTTATTCAACATAAAATTCAGCAGTTACAACATGGTCGGTAACGAACGACTAGGCTGGGAAAAGGCGCCAATTTTGTTCTATTTGTAAACATCTGGTGCGCATACGCACTAGCGCTCTAAACTCACAACAATGAAGACAACGAAAGGAAGTCTTATTTAAAAAATAACTTTATTTGTTATCTTCGTTAGTAGAGTGTACAAAAGAGAAAAGGGTTAGTGGGAGAGTTCAGTATTCATGCGCGCTTAGTTGTTGTGAAAACAGTTTCTAATGTGGAGATGAAGATTAGATATAGGTCAGGCCTGTTAAAAGAGAGAGAAAAGTAATGTGTTTACATGTTGTAGGAGTGTGCGTCTGATAGTAGAGACGGGGGGAAGGGTTAGTGTCTTATGATAGGAAAGAGTATGTGCGTGAAGCGCACGTGGAAGCAAGTTTTGATGATAGCCATGTTGGCTTGTGATACTCATGTTAGCCTAAGGCCAAAGGGTCTCAGGCGAATGTCTGCTGCCAGCGAAAGCCAGGGAGAAAGAGAAAGAGGGTTTGCCGATTTCGCCTTTTATGTACTTGGTCACGTGATTGAGAGCTGGCTTGTGATTGGACAAGCCAGGGAGAAAGTGGATTTAAAATCTCGAGTCGCGAGAATTAACTCCTGCTACTGTGCTTGTTACAAGTTCGTCTGCTACAAAGTGAATCATTGAGTAGAGTGAGGCTTGCTATAAAACTTCTGTGTACTGCTGCTTTGAATGATTCAATATTCGCATTTGCACATTCATGTTCAGCAGGAAAAGAAAATATACACCTCCATGAGGTATCTCTAATAGCTTCCCGGTCAGCATTTTTGAAGTACCTTGTCATTTTGAGCAATGGCTCTTCAACTTGAGGTCGAGAGTTTAGGCTGACCTTTACCCATATCACAAGATGATCAGCGTTCCTGAGTGGGCTATCCTTACACAATCCTTGGGAACTGTGGTCAGGAATAGGTCTGATCCTGACAGTCTGCATGGTAGGTCAGGAAAATGACTGCGTAAAGGAATGAGATATAGAAAAAATGTATTGCAACCATTTGTACAACTGGAGAAATCAAGCCAATTATTGAAGGGAATAATTTTAAATTAAAAAAATGAAAATGATTTCATACTGAACTAGCAGGGTTATCTGGCATTGCCTGACATCTTAGAAAAGAGAATAGTTAAAAACGTGTGAGCAACATCTCTACTCCCTCTTTTTTCCTCTCTTTTTCTCTCTCTCTCTTTCTCTCCCTCAGTCATGTCACTTTTCAAATACACCTCCTCTCCCCCAAATATGCCTCTTTCTAATTCATTGTGCCGTGAAACCATGCACGTCTCTCTCAACTAATCACCAATCCCAATGCTTTTTCTTCAATTCTTCTTCTCATTCTGACCGTGTCATCTTCTCTCACATTAGCAACCACTGAAGGAGCGTACACTGACCTACAAGTAGAAAAAAGTAAAACAATCTCACAAAAGAAAACACTCCAACATATTGTGATTATCAGTTGTGCATGTGAAATATTAATGACTGTTTTTCAAGGCATCTTTTCATTTGTTGATCAGTTCATCTCCTCATCTGCTAAAGCTTTTGCCCAATCTGCTTGAAGCTGCAAACTGTCATTGTTTTGCAAGGTTCCGACTGATCATAATGCTTCCACCCATGCAAGATGCAATAAAGAACTCCTTTCTCTCCAAGCCTCAAATCTTGCTGTCATGTTCTTCACATCTTCTTGCATTCTCTCCTTTTCCTTTTTCTTTCCATGTGCTAGTGGCAGAAAGAATACACCTTTAGTTTGAAAGTCAGTTTCAATAAATTTTCTTTTGTCCACAGTTTTTCTAATCACCTTCAAATAATCTGTTACACATGTCTATCTCCATAACATGCTTTCTTTCGACTTAACTGTCCGTATTCTATCTGTGGTTCCTTTTATGCATCTGCATGTCAATTGCATAGAGACAGGAAGAATTTGTGTTACTCATTCGTGATTGTTAAGTAAAAGTAACTGTGAGGTTCCAATTTTTTTTGTTAACCGACCGACCCCTACAAAGCACACACACACTATCCAGGTAAGTTACGATTTTTCCTACACTCTCTCCTGATCTCATGATTACAATCAGGGCACTGGGGTAATATTTGTTTTTGGTAGTTACTTCTTCAAAGAGGAATAACACAGGTACTCTCACCTGTAGTTCTAGTTTCAATAAACACTCTATAAGTTGGGAGGCTACTGGCATCGGAATCACTGTTCAGCAGATTTGAATTTAGATAGATACTTAGATATCCTCAGAATCGCTATCATTACTTGATGATAATTGCATCTGTATTGCTGGTTAGAGGTAATGAGACACCCGATCAATTCTTACAAACTTGGGCTGATCACTTCAGTAACACGACCAGTTCTGTATTTTAACTCAAACAATGTTTCTTTTTTTTTTTATATTTCCCCCTAGTCACCTCTGGTTCAGGCAGCATGTTAGCCTCAATGCTCTTTATTCAGTTATGGTATCTTTGTAGTGCATCAGTCAGTGAAAGGTGAAACATCATCCTTCGGGATAAGGTTGTGCCAGTAGACTACTTCCAATATTATACAATTCTTTCTGGATGCAATGGTCTTAACAGTCCTATAACATCATTCTACAATTTGATTTTCACACGGTGAGTAGGCATAGAGAAACCACAAATGCAAACCTCAATTCTTCGTAAATTCACCAAAGTTTTTACTAGTGAATGCAGTGTCGTTATCAGTCAATATTTCTAGTGAATGCAGTGTCGTTATCAGTCAATATTTCTAGTGAATGCAGTGTCGTTATCAGTCAATATTTCTAGTGAATGCAGTGTCGTTATCAGTCAATATTTCTAGTGAATGCAGTGTCGTTATCAGTCAATATTTCTAGTGAATGCAGTGTCGTTATCAGTCAATATTTCTAGTGAATGCAGTGTCGTTATCAGTCAATATTTCTAGTGAATGCAGTGTCGTTATCAGTCAATATTTCCAGTGAATGCAGTGTCGTTATCAGTCAATATTTCCAGTGAATGCAGTGTTGTTATCAGTCAATATTTCCATCGGCAGGCCTCGCTCAAGGAAAATATTCTCCCGCTGACGGATAGCAGTGCAGTGGTCACCATATCACAAACCTAGAGTCGCAAGTCTACAGTCAATAATAGTTAGAAGAAAATTCTCACGACTGTGGTGGGTTATGACCTGCTCCAGTTATTTTTCATACTGAGTTTTCCTTTTCCCAAGCGAACAGATGTCCAGTTGTCTTCCTACCATTGCACAACCCTCAAGCACCGGTTCTTTTCTTTCTTTGAGCAGATCCATCCACCTACATGGCTCTCTGATGAGGCCATCTACACGATTCTGATAGTACTTCACGAGTTTCATGTCTATGGTCAATCCATATTCTTCCGCCAATTACCACAAGGTTCCTAACTGCCACCTGACTATCATCTTACCAGCACACACGCCGAAACAATGACCAAGTGTAACACTGTTGCCTCCCACCAAATTAACTCCTTTGAGTGCCATGTCAATCTCAGATAGATTAATGTACTGAGCATCATTAGTTGGACATAGCCAACACACATCCTAAATGACAGTCCCATTTGCTTCTAATGCCATTCTCAATAAAACCAATCAGCTACGGGAAGGTGCCCTACCAATTTGCCACATAATGAAAATATATTCCGTCATGTGACGACATGAGGCATGTCTAGGATTTTGTCCCCCTTCTCCAATACAGAGTGTTATCCTCTCTCCACACCTGTAAACCAAGTACTTGTCCACCATCCTGTAACTTCTCCAGTTCTTTGCTGAGGAGGCCGAAGCTGTAGAAATGCTCCTTTAAACAACACTTTTGTCCACATACACATTGATGAATGTAGGCAGATGTTACCTGCTGTATGCATTTATCCTTAACCAAAATAGTATCAACAATTGTTTGCATGACAGATGGTGCCACATTGAGTTCAAACCCCACGAGGGTCAGCCAACACCTTTGTCCCTTAGAGTTTGATAGGGCCACAGTGATCGGTACACATGTATCTGAAGATATGCCTTGCAAAGATTTAATACTGATACATTTGATCCTGCTCGCCACCACTTTTTTAACTTTTCCATGCGAGCCGTAAATGGGTCCACATGCTCATTTAACTCCCGATAGTTAAACACTGGTCTTACTTTTTGTTTGTTCTGCTGGATGACTGTCATTTGTGAGATTGAGCGCTTCAGGGCCCCCAATTCCTCTTCTGGGTAAGGAACCAACCACCCACTGTTCAGGTTTGTAACTCTTTATTGTATTCTGAACGAACTCTTGCTTGGATGTTATACTCTGGTACTCTGTTGCATAATTTTTCTCGTGGCTGATCACCTGACCACTTCCACAAGACGGATTTGATGCGTTAGTCAAACGTAGCACAGAAGTGAAGCTGTTCCAGTTCTATTGTCACATCCTAAGCGAGAGGCACCTCAGTAAATATTGAATAAAAAACTTATATCAAGAACCTTTTTTCTGAGAAAAATAAGGAATTCTTCTTTGTGTACATTCATAACTATTCTAATTAAATAAGCTTGTCCTTTTATTACAATAAAGATAAAATAATTAGACGAAATTATTACGGTTATCATCATCCATAATTTGGTGAAAAGCTGCACTATACATGTTTACAACGAGACTTTTTATATACTGTAAATTGCTTTTTGATTCATTATGAATTTTTTGTTATAAAACATACGTAAATGTTTAAAATTCGGAAGCTTATGGCTTCGTTGAAATAGTATAAAAAACTGATAATTATTTTTTTAGAGATTTTTAAAGTTGATTTATTCGGACTTGAAATTCGAACAAAATGTTATGGGCATTCCGGCAGATATCTTGAGACATTTTATTCTTGCATTACTTTTCCTGTTTTCTAAACATCTGTTGCCAAGGCCGCTGGAAAAATGGTGGGATCTTTCTATTGATCCAGTAGATATCTCACTGCTGATGCTATTCTCTATCTATATAAGAGCCAGGTACGTCCAAGGATGGAATACTGTTGCCACATCTGGGCAGGAGCTGCTAGAAAGGACTTGTCCTGCCTTGATAGAGTTCAAAATAGACTTCGTAGCCTCGTAGGAGATGTCCTTTTCTCCTCCTTACAACCTCTATCTCACAGAAGAGATGTTGCGAGTTTGTCTCTGATGTATCGTTATTTTCATGGAAAGTGTTCAACTGAGCTTCAATCTATGGTCCCCCCTCGCCAAACTTTCACAAGAAACACTCGTCTAGCTGTAAACACTATCAATAATTTCCCCCACTCTTTATCTGTGCCTAAACCTAAACATAGATTCCATGAACAAAGCTTCTTTCTTAGAACTGCACGCCTGTGGAATTGTCTTCCGTTTTCCTGCTTTCCGGCTGACTACAATATGGTTGTGTTCAAGTCTAAGGTAAATAAGTTCTTGATGAGCCGTTCCATATAAGTTATTAAATTTACCAAATTTTCATTACTAATGATTACTATATTGACCAACTTCTACTGTACACTCTTTAACCCTTATCCTTGAGTGGCCTCTGGGCCTTGATAATGTGGTGATGCCTTTGTAAAAAAAAAAAAAAAAAAAAAAAAAACTGATTTGGCGTCCCTGACGAAACATCTTCCATGTGAGAAATTCTGCAGAAATAAGCAGGCTCCTCATTGGCCGGTTTGGCCACCCACGATTTTGTTTGGACCTATCAGATTGATTGTTGTAATTAACTGCCAAGTCATATTTTTGGCACTATTTTTATGTTTCCGGTTGCGCTAGTTTTCAAAAGGATGGCAAGTCGAATGGACATGAAAACTAATCTCCTTATCTGAGGCATGAAACCTCAAACCCTTTTGTCTCTTTCATACGTATCTGTAGCAGCCGATATTCACTACAATCACAGGTAGCAGCTAATTCTCTCGAGTCAAGATTTTAAATCCATTTTCTCCCTGGTTTGTTCAATCACAGGCCAGCTCTCAATCACGTGACAGCATATATAAAAGGCGAAATCTGATACTCTCAACCCTCTTTGATCCTGACCCTGCCTGAGAGCAGACTTCGCCTGGAGCTTTGGCCCCAGGCAGGACGTGAGTACAACAAGCTATGGCTCTCTTCAAACTTACATTTATTTCCACATGTGGTACCCTAACAAACATTCTTCATCATGCTAAAGAACATACACTGACACACACACACACACACACACACACACACACACACACACACACACACATACTCTTTTTTACCATGAGACACTAACCTTTTGCCCTGTCTCTACTATCGGACATATCTGTCTCCTACACACGTAAACACACTGAAGTCTTTGCCCTTTCTGTCTCCTGTAACCGGCTTCCTTCATACCGACGGCTACTACCTATAAACACGTTTAAACGGAACTGAACTGTTCTCACCTTCAACCAGTCGGCATGATATTAAATCTATCTTTACACAAGAACACTTCCACCTACTAACCCATTTCTCTCTTCTACCAAAGCTACTAACGAAGATGGCAAATAAAGTTATTTATTAAATGTTAGAATGAGACTTCCTTTCATTGTCCTCATTATTAACTAAATATTAACGCCCTAACATAGGGCGAAATTTTATTATTATTTGCAATCACCAATGTCATTATGTCAGGCGAAATATTCTTAGCATGCCGTTGTGCTCTATGATTTGATTGACTTTCATCATTACTTATATAATGTCTCTCCAAGACGATTTTAAGGTCTACATTTTGATCTGCCCTTTGTCCGTGATTCGGACAATTATTTACAGTGAACTCCATGATTACTACCGAACTCGCAGCATCCATCCTTGAAAGGCATCACTTAACTCATCGACTTGTTGCAACTATTCTTTGAACAGCGTGGAGTTTTGAATCCTGCAAACGTAAAGATAAATCATGAACTACTACCCTTACGGGTGTTACCGGCTCTATTCAGCAGAAAGCTAAAGATGGCATGTCTTTTGCAATTTGGATCTTTCTACTTTAATAAAATTTATGTTGAAGTTTAAAGGTGAGTCTGTTGTGATTTCTGATTGCTTTCTTTCATTCTGGCAAGAGCAAAATCGAGGTGGGATAATATCTCACATCCAACAGATATTTTAATTGAAGGAATTTAGCACATTCTTAAACAAATTATTATTTGCAGTATTGATATTTATATTATTATAAGAAATTTGTCTTAAGAATGGAGTTTAGGTGGAAAAATAATCTCGAACCCTCTATCGCATAAAAGTTTAGGTGGAAAAATAATCTCGAACCCTCTATCACATAAAAGGAACTACCTTCCTGTAGTCACTGTGAAAACAAGGAAACGATGAAAACAATGTAAACAATTTTTTGAATAATTTTAAATGATAAATTTTTTATGATAAACAATATTAATATAAATAAAAATTTAACTTATCAGAACATATAAAAAACACGAATAGTTTAAACACGTGTATTCTATTGCAATTTATTCATTTTCACATGTATTATCTTTCATTTATTTTGGGACGCCAGCATGCCAGGACACCAAAAAGTACGCCAGTGCAGCAAATTTCATTTCATCATAAAAGCAACTTTCAGTAAATGTTTACTTTAACTACAACAAAACACCAACCAATAAAATTTGTTTTCTTATATGTTTTCGAGTTGCTGAAAACGAATCTATAATTCATTTTATTTTGCATAATTTCGGTTCTCCAAACCTTGGGGGAAAGAGAATGTGGAGAAATCGCAATCACTTTTAAAAGCATAATTTTGTTTGTTTTGTTGGGATTAATTTTCCCTGAAATGAAGTTCAATTCTCACACGTGAGAATGCAACAACAAATCAGCAGAAAAGTTCTTATCAGAAATGTGACGACAGTTTGAAAGAAAGGAAAACAACCAAGCATTTGATATTCAAGCAATTTTAATGGGTGAGTAAAATGAAATATAACGTAAAATGAAAACGGACTATTGTATAGAATGATGAAGATGATTAAGGGTTTGCAAAACGTGGTTTGCTAGAACTTATCTGAGTTCGGATAACAGATGGTCATATCCCACAATTCTTGCTCTTGTCGTGTGGACGGTTAATGGTTGTGCTTTGTCGTATAACGGAAATGAATACTGAATTTTCACCACCATCTTGGGATGTCCAGGAAGAAGACAATGTTCAATGGGCAACGTGAAGTAGAAGTCGGGTGGCTTTCAATGACTGCTGTCGTGGTCTTCACACCGAAATACCAATCTGCAGCTGGGGTCGAAAAAGAGGCTGAGGCTAAATCTCCCAAAGTTTTTATAGTTTAATACACGTGACCCCCAAGGGGGTGGGGGTAGGAGATCACTGCTAGCCTATCTACAGAGCATAAGAGGGACAAGCGCCATAAGCAGGAGCTACATAAATAAATTCCAATACATTCCCAACTTGGAAGAATAATGTAATGAATATGTAGTGGACTGGTGGATATATTATACATATCGCCCAGTTGTACAAGATAGGAGACATGATTTGAATTGGGAAAGGAAAAATGAATTGCTTTGAGGAAGGAACGAACAACGTGTTTACTTGAATTAAATGAACAGGAATTTATTTTGTGAAGAAACAAGTGAAAGAAAAAGGTACTACACGTGTTTAGTTTGGCGTGCGTCTCTCGCTGATTACTGGTGAGAAGGAAAGTCTATTGTCGTAGAGAGAGAAAGAGAGAATGTCAATCCAGTTTGGTGTGTGTCTCTTGCTGTTAGCTGGTGAGGAGGAAAGTCTATTGTAGTTGAAACAAAAATGTAGTAGGCAAAACAAACAAAAAAAAATACAACTAAAAACAGACGGAACAAAAGCTCGCTTCTCACAGACACGTTGGTCGTAATCTATTCGCCAGAATCACCTACACACAATCTGCAGAACGCCACTCTCCTTTCCAGTGTCCTGCCTTTATAGCGGCCAGGAATGACATATTTGCATAATCGCATGAGAGCAGACGTTATTCAACGATAATTACATTAGGTAAACGCTAATAAAAGCCCATGGACGCCATCTTGGAACTCTCACTTTCGCTCAGCCCAAAACAGACGTATCCGAGTTAAGCTCTCTATTTCTCATTTTGGTTACTGCTAATTCTGCTACACTCCCCCCTGATCTCATGATCACAAACGGGGCAGGGGGCAGTCGTCTTTGTCGGTTACTTCTTCGAAGAATCGGAAGCAGCACTTCCTCCTTGTCATTTTCCTCATTACCACCATTATTGCCGCCAGCCTGTTCCATAGGCGGTGTTTCACAATCAGGACAGAAGGGCAGTATCCGTCTTTGTCGGGTACTCCTTCGTAAAGGCAAGACGGGTGGTCCCTCTTCCGCTTCTTCAGTATGTGTATTATATGGTTCTCCATCGTCCTACATTATACTCTCTGCTCGTTCAGAAGACATTGTACTGTCTTCCTCCGATGTAACAACATAATGGCGAGGGCGCAGATCTTTCATGTGGCAAGGCACACCGTCCACCAAAATCGATTGAGGGCTGATTACCTTGGTCACCTCACCCTTGCCGAACCTCGTGGTACATCGATTTTGTGGTCTTTTGACCCACACGTGATCTCCAACCTTGTAAGAGCTGTCCTTGGGATCTGCGGATGCAGTTGCGAGATTGGTCTCCTTTACTCGAACTTCATATCGATAAATCCTGTTGGCAGGCGCAGTGAAGGGAGATGTGTCGTCTCTTGGTGTGATGTTATACCAGTAGACAGCTTCCTGTATGGGACAGCGCATTCTAGCCGCTATTCGTTTCACTGTACGGTGATATCGTCCACTATCTTTGTGAATAGCCATGATTTGACTCTCATCCAGCTCGTCTGTGTGAACCGCACCTATCACCGGGTCAAGCCCGTTTTTCTTTTTCATTGCCTCAAACCATGTCTGTGGTACTCGTGTCAATCGGTCAGCAATGTTTCATGCTGATGGAACCAGCGTCACGTCCACTGTCAGCCTGTAGTCTTTCACGAGCTCCTTTAGAGTGCTTAGGTGCCTCCTAATAAGCATCTCGCTTGCTGCTTTGGTGCATACTCGCGCCTTTCCAGTTAGCATGTCCGAGACCCAATGGTACACGTAGACAGAATCTGTCTTTATGTGTAGCACTTTCCTCTGCCACTGTACAGCCAAATTGATACCTTTCAATACGGCATCCAGCTCGGCTAAGTTGATATGTTGCGAGTCACCTTCAGGTCGCAGCCAACATGCATCCTCCAACATAGTTTCGCGCATCTCCAAGGCTGCACCAATTGCTAGGGAGCTAATATCGACCCATACATTCAGCTTTTTGCCATCCACACACCAATTTCCCCGGACCGGATCGTTCCGCTGCACAGATTCCAAGGTTTCGAACATCATACAATGCAGTACGGTGTCCCTTGCTTCATCATCCCAGCCCTTCGTTACCGAACTTACTCTCCTTCTAAGTATTCCACAAGCCACACGAAGCCAACCGCACACCGGAAAGTGCCCGACAAGTCGACCACACAGAGAAAACATTGTTCGTCGCGTAACAATGCCGGGAGCCTCTGGAATTGCATTTCCTCGCTTCCACCGTAGTTCACTTTGTTCCATCCAGACCGCCAATCCCAGCACCCATGCACCGTCCTTCAACCGCTCCGGGTTCTTGCACTCCAACCCGAACTGCGCTAGGTGTTCTCTTACATGGGTCGCAGGCACCACGTCCTTGTTGACAAAAATGTCATCGATGTAAGCAGATGCTGCACGGCTTACAACTTCTTCCTAAGACAATACTTCACTGACAATTGCTCTCATGATCAGGGGAGCCACATTCAAACCGAACCCCAGACGGGTCAGGCAATATTTTTTCCCATCGATTTCCACAGTCTGGTATGGCCACAGTGTCTCATGGACCCGGACTTGTAGGTATGCTCTCCTGAGGTCCAGTAGAGACACGTTAGCACCTTTTTGTCTCCATTTGCGCAGCTTAGCCGCACAAACATCTGCGTTGGCCGTAAACGCGTCTACGTAATGATTTAGCTCCCGGTAGTCCATTACTGGGTGCACTTTGGCTTTATTCTGCTGCATCACAGCCATCAGGGGAATTAGGCCTTTGGGAGCTCCCAATTTATCCTCTTGGTATGGCACGAGCCAACCATTATCTATCCAGGTGCGGAGCTCCTGCGTGTATTCTTCATGGATTTCTGCCGGCACTGGGTATTCTGACACTCGATTGTGTAGTCTTTCAGGGGGGTGGTCCTCAGACCACTTCCATGATGCGGTCCACGTTCGGTTTTGATGATCAAAGGTGGCGGTGAAATCCAGTTCATTAATAGAAATGGCTGCGCATTTAATATTTTTCCTGTCGCCCAGCCGCACTGATCCTGTAGAGTTAACAACGACACCGCCCAGAGCTTTTATGGCGTCGATCCTTAGAAGTAAGTCAAACCCCAAAGGCTTGCCACGCACCACCAACACATCGATTCTGGCAGACACACCTTCGTCAGTGGACACAGAGACCGATCCAACACCGCAGCACGCATGGGACATTCCACCAATCGTTTTGACATCTACGTTCGTTTTTCTCCAAGACCGACACCGGTCTGCATGTAAAATAGTCCTAGAGCATCCTGTATCAATAAGCGCCAAACATGATGGATGCTTATCACTGGGAGCGTCGTGCTTGCATCTTGGTGGGGAAGGAGACTGGCGCTTATGCGTCCTCCCCGTGCTCGTTTCCCGAGCAATTACGAGCCCAATGTCCACTCTCACCGCAACGGTAACACCGTGTTTCACATTTTCGAAGTGGCCTTTCGTATTGCACTTGAAACAGGTCACACTAGCAGGAATATTCTGAGCCCTGTGGTTGTTAGGTAAGCGTGTGGCCACAACCACGTCCTGATTGTGTTCCCCAGTCGTCGTCAAAATTCTTGCTCTCGACATTAGTTCCCCCATGGTCAGGACTTTGATGTTCGGCACCTGTTGAAGAGTAATTGAGATAGTGTCAGGGAACCCAGTGACGAAAGTCAATTTTGTGAGTCTCTCTAAGCCATCTCCTGTAAATCCGACCAATCCAACCAACTGCCTGATTTTGTTGGCGTAAACATCCACACGTTCGCCAGCCCATCTAACCATAGTTATTTTTCTGTATGCTGCAAACGCGTCGTCGGTAAATGCCTCCTTTAATCAGGCCTCAATCTGGTCTATTTCTCTTTGATCATCCTCCTCCATTTCCATGTAGAGGGCCAGTGCATCACCTTCCAGATATAAAGGTAGCAGACTCGCTACATCATCCACCTGCTGAAGTTGTGCGATGTCTCACTTTTTTCAGCCACGCTACAATGTCTCCCTCACCAGAGAACGGCTTGATAATATCACTGCTTATCCACACCTTAACCATAGTTAGGGTCGGAATAGCTTGAAACAAAAATGTAGTAGGCAAAACAAACAAAAAAAAATACAACTAAAAACAGACGGAACAAAAACTCGCTTCTCGCAGACACGTGGGTCGTAACAAGCAAAATCTACTCGCCAGAATCACCTACACACAATCTGCAGAACGCCCCCTCTCCTTTCTAGTGTCCTGCCTTTATAGCGGCCGGGAACGACATATTTGCATAATCGCGCGAGAGCAGACGTGATTCAACGATAATTACATTGGGTAAACGCTAATATAAGCCCATGGACACCATCTTGGAACCCTCTCTTTCGCTCAGCCTAAAACAGATGTATCCGAGGTAAGCTCTCTATTTCTCATTTTGGTTACTGCTAATTCTGCTACAGTAGTATAGAGAGAGAATGAGAAAAAGTCAATCCAGGCCACGGAGATAGAAAACGTATAAGGTGTACGTACGGTCACTATCGTTTGTTCGCGCGTGGGAAGAGTGAGTAATGTAGTGGAAATTGGAATGATAGTCCAGCGTGTACACAAAGACTGTGCACCATGTTAGCAGTCAGCTATGCGAAGGTATTCTCAGGGACAAGTTGTATATATAGAGAGAGAAAGAGTGAGAATGTCAATCCAGTTCATGGAGAGAGAAAGCGTATAAAGTGTACGTACTGTTTGTTAGCTTTTTGCCCCACATAGTAGCGAGTGGCGTGAAGCACGGGTGCGCGCCTCCCGAAAGGGAGGTGGCTGGTTCGCTGAACCTCTCAGCTCGAGAGCTGGTCCGAAAAGGAAGATGCTGCTTATTGCTCTTGCTTTTATAATTGTTTCCAGTGGTCTTTTGCGCATGTGTGAATTTCCTTTGAAAAGGAAGTGACATTGTCCATGTGTGCGTACATGTGCGTACATTAGCGTTTGTGTGTATACACGTGAATGTGAGTGTATGTACGCGAACGTGAATATATTTACTTGTGTGTACATGTGTGCGTATGTTTGTGTGCACGTATGTATATGACAAGAAATATGGCTTGAGATGTGAACGCAAGTTTTTGTGTGAGACTAGGAAAGGCTCCCACAAATATTTCATAGCATTATATTAGGGTACTTGAAAGTTCAGTTAATAAGTGAATGTAATTTTTAGGGGGCTTACCAGTAATTGTTGCGAGTTACATTTCAGTGAAAAGAGAAAAGGAACTGGAACGAAGATTTGAAAGAGGACACAAACACGTGTGTGATGGTATAAAGAGAAGTATAGTTTTATTTGAGACAGGAAGAGGAAGCGGGGAGTGAAAAAAGGGATTATGGGATTACAACATAAAAAGGAGGTAATCATAAAAGGGTCTATGATAAGAGTTATCATATTTACTTTCAACACCCCCCTCCTTTCAGCATATCATTTATTTATTTTTTTTTACAAAAACAAAGATATGTGAGAGTAGATTAGTGTCAGTTTAGGGTCAGAAAAGAAACTTTTAAAACTTGTCCAGCTTCATCCGGAGGTTTTGTCATGATGTCGGCAATCATGTCTGCTGTGGGACAATGTCAGAAATTTATCCTCTTTCAGATAAATTCGATGCGAAAGTAACTAGCCTGAAAAAAAAAATAAAAGCATGAAATAAAAAGGGAGGGGGGGGTAAAGAATAAATTATAAAGGTCTTGTTTCAAAACGAAGAAGAGATTTTATTTACAATAAAGTTAGTTGCAAATTTTTCCCTTTGCGGGCATTAAATTTAAAGAACGCCAAGGTAACATATAATGAAAAAAATAACGCTGGTTCTTATATTGAAAATGTATCTATGAACGAATACAGTAATTCAAAATAGTAGTTCCTAATCACACTCTCATATGTAATAAATTTTAGGAACATACTCACAAATTGAAAGCCAGTCAGGTACGTGCCTTTTTCTTGATTTAAAGTCCTTTTAAAAAATTATACTCCTTCCAATTACGTGCAGACCATAGCCTCCTTTGAAGGAGGCTCGTCAAAATTCCATTTTCAGCGCCGGGCAATGAAACGACGTCCAATATCCTCGTCGCTGGAATTTCAAAAGAGGCCGAATTTTGTGCTGGGCTCGTGACGTCATCAAGGAGTTAGCATTGCTCTTTTCTTCAAATTAAAGGGAGTTTCATACAAACCCAAAATATACAGAACTAAGAATCATAAAGGATATGAAATACAGAAAATCAAATATAAGAACCAGAATATAAATAATAAATGTAAACAGGGGGGATGCATTATTATTGGTACAAAAAAAATTCCAACAACAGTAAATTATTTGTATTTTGTTATTATTCAGAAAATGGTACTTTTACATCTCTGCTGATGAATGGGGTCTGTACAAAGCGATATAGTGCTTTTACTGTCTCCGAATATTTTGATGGGAACGTCTTCTCGGTGTGGATCCATTTCCTTTGTTTGGTTGCACCCTTTTGCGACAAACCTGGCCTTGTATTTAGGGGATCCGTCGGCGTTTTCTTTGATCTTATACACCCATCTACAGCTTACTGTCATTCTGCCTTTGGGTAAGGGTGTTAGATGGCATACATTGTTTTCCTTTAGGGAGTCAATTTCTTCCCGCATCGCTTGGATCCAGTGGTGTGTCACTGGGAAAGTCACAGCTTCACTGTAAGTGCGGGATATGCCATATGCGACCTTGTAGCAGTAGTCAATGTCGATTAATGTGTGGCCGCTCCCATTCTGGACTACTGTCACAGTGTCACATAGTCTTCTAAGTAGCTGGCCATTTTGTGCTCGCACGTCAGGTATGTTTACATACAGCTAGTTTCTACTGTAGACTCGGTTTGTTTGTCGATATTGAACCGTTTCTGTTCAGGGGTTTGACTTTAAACTTTTTTAGTTTCTTGGGGGAAAATTTGCGTCATCATTGCTTGATGAGTGGGTTTGTGTTTGAGTGTGTTCGTCGTTGGTGTTATTGGGGAATTTTACCAGTCTGTTTACACACGTTCCCGTTTTCTGGGTGGTAGATAAGATATGCCGAGCTGTTTGTATTGTATCTGAAGATTCCCCTCTGGCACCTTGGGTCTAGCTTTTTTTTTATGTTGGAGTAGGCACAGCAAAGCGAACCGAAAATATGCATCCTTGATAAGTCCGGTTTTCTCCCGGTCATCTTATAGTAGGTCGTCTGTTTTAGATGGTTGTTAAAGCATCTGTTCCGTATAACTGCCGATGTCATAACTGCATAGCTCCACAGTGTTTTCGATAAGCCGCTTTCTATGATAAGGCATCTTGCCATTTCGAATAGAGTTTGCCAGTTTCTTTCACCCGTTCCATTTTAATGAGGCGAGTATGGCACTGAGGTTTCATGTTTTATGTTGTTACGGCGGAGTTTTCTGAAGTCGTTTAAACTTGAACTCCAAACCATTATCCGACCTCAGTATTTTTATTTTGCCGTATGGGGGAAATATCTGCAAGGAATTTTTCGGTGGCAAGTGTGGCGTCACTTTGGTTTTTAATAAAATATACAAATACGGCGCCAGAAAAGTCGTCAGTGAAGGAGATGGCGTATTTGTTCCCGTTTAAATCCGCTGGTTCTATGGAGCTGGCTAGGTCTGAATGCAGAATATTTGTCGATCTTTTGTCGGAAGATTTATTTCTTTTCTGCGGAAATTTTCCTTGGATGCAGACGTTGCAGTTTTTGTTGTTTACAGTCTTATTTATATTTTCATCCCTTCGACCACATCGGTTAGTTTTGTTATGTCCTCATAATTGCAATGGCTGAGTATTTTGTGCCACATGTGGATATCGTGGCATTGATGACAACTGTCTTTTGCATTTCCTTCCTCCATAGTTTTTAGGAAGTATTGTCTGTTGCGCACGTGTATTTTGAATTTTGTTTTAGTTTATTCCAATCTTCTTCGAAAATAACTGTCACTCCGTTTTGGGTCGCAGTTTTCACAGAAAATATATCCTGTAGATATGAAGTTACTGTAGATATGAAAGTATAAGTAGTGCCCCTTTTAGGGTAGTCGTACTGGAGTTTCTGTTAGTGTCTAAAAGGCAGTCTTCAGCGTCTCCTCTTTTTAAGGCTAAGCCACTGGTTTTAGTTCCGTCTGCCAACTCCATGTATGGGTGTTACTTTTACAGTAACTACACTACTGTTTTCGCTGTTTGTGTTTGTTGCTGGGACATTCTTTCGATAAATGTCCTTTTCCGCCGCATGTGAAGCACGATATTTCACATTCGTCATGGTGGTGACGGCTCTCCATCGTATTCTCTGAAAAAGATGATGCCGATTTAATCACTTGGTCATTGTTCGACTGGATTTTATATTTCAATGTTTCGTCAATGTTATTTCTTTGTTACTGTTTGTCACATAAATTGAAAAAGGGTCGTAGCAGCTTGGTAGTCCTTTTAATATCATGACAATAATTAGGACATCGTCAACTGTTTTTAAAATTGTCTCAGTTCTTATCATGTATTCTGTGACGCTTTTGTCTCCTTTCTTTTTGAGAGACGTGAGTTGGATGTACAAGGAGATTACCCTTGGTTTTCCTTTGCTTGCGTAATGTCTGCGTAATATTTTGAGAGCTTTTCTCTCATTATCTGTAGCTTCTTTCATTATTAAGGATAAACTTTTGTTGTCCAAAAACTGTACAAGCTCGGCGTAAGCTTCTTCATTTCTCTTAGTGTCGCTTCTGTCTCTACAAGACTGTATACCTAAAATGGCGTCTTTTAGGCTGAGCGTGCGTAAATGACATAAAAATTTTGTCCCCCAAATTTCGTATTTGGTTTCATCTCCGTCAAATAAAAGTCTGTTCCATCGGGTTCCATAATCACTCCTGGGCACATAACCTGTTGCGAGCTGCATTTCAGTGGAAAGAGAAAAGGAACTGGAATGAAGATTTGAAAGAGGATACGAACACGTGTGACGGGTAGAGAGAAGTATATTTTTTATTGAGACAGGAAGAGGAAGCGGGTAGTGAAAAAAAGGGATTATGGGATTACAACGTAAAAGGGAGGTAATCATTAAAGGGTCTATTATAAGAGTTATCGTACTTACTTTCAACAGTAATGTCCAAATGTGGACCCTGCGCAAACATTGGTCTATTTAGCCATGAAAAACTTTTTTAGGACAAAAATTTTTTTTAAAAAGCCAAAGAAAATGCCAAATTGATTTTAAACTCCAAATTAATTGAGCGTGTTTTCTGTTTTGATTTTTTTCTTTGAGTAAATTTCATTCATACTTTTATTTTGTGCATGTTTTTATTTTATTTTATTTTAAATTTATTTTTATTTTATTTCATTCTAAATTTGTTATCTTATTTCATTTTAAATTCATTTTTATTTTATTTTATCCAATAAATATTTTTTTGTACATTTATAATTATAAAAATGTTTATGCAACTATTTGAATGGCCAAAGGACTTTGATTCTTCTCATAATTTCCTCAAAGAACGAAAAATACTTGCATCTAAGATGCAATGTAGTGTTTGTCATCAGGAGATGAAAGTATCGTGACACAAAGATTTTTCCGTGCAAAATTCATAAAAGCCAGAAGACATCTATTAAAAAAGGATCTTTTTTTTTTTTTTTTTTTAGAAAACTCTAAGTTAACTTTACAAGAATTTATTAAAATTGTGTATGTCTAGTCAGAATTTGGGGGGAATTTTTGACACCTTTTTTTGACAATTTTTGGGAATTTTTGACACAAAACTGCGAATAAAATATACAAAACTCGTAATTTCTCTTTTTAAAGTGGGTTGTTTATTTTCTTTATGGATTATTCTTCCAAAATAAACTATTAAAGATTTTTGAAAAATAATAGAAATATTATTCTTTAAAAAAAAAAAAAGAAGGTGTTTACAAAATGACTGCGCGTGATCATGCAGCCATTTTTTCTACATAATGAAATGAATTGAATTTTACGAGTTAAATTTTTGTCAATTTAAAAATCTATCAAAATTTTTCTATTGGTTCAATTTTTACTATATTTGCAGGTTTAATATGAACTTTTATGCTCTTTAGATAAACGGAATATATTCTAGACAAACGTTTTTTTTTTTAATCCACCACCCCCATTTTGAAATGTCTACTAAAATGAAAATAATTAATTTTCTCACCTCAGATTTATATTGTGTCATTATCGAGGATGTCAATAGATTGAATAAGACATAACGACAGATCAGCTTTTATAAAAAAAATGGGGTCTTTATTTACATCTCACAAACATGAGTACACCGGTAAGGGGGCGTAACTCCAGCCGGTGAAAACTCTTGTTCAGTCTCTCATGCAACATCTTCCCTTTTCTCAATAATAAAAACAGAAGATAAAGACAAACAAAACAAAAAAAAAAAAAAAAACACAACAAAAAGTCTGATAAGAATTAAAACAGTCTACAAAACACAGTGATCTAGGCATTCCTTGGGCTGACTACCCTCCTACCTAACAGGGATTATTCTGCCCTTTCACTTATATTGTGAAATCCTTGAATCTCACAGGATCTCTTATTATTCTTCCTGACCGTGTTGTTCGCAACCTTTCCGGACTTGGTTTTGTTGGGGATGGGGTCGGGTTGAGGTTTTCTCTTATTTCACCCTCATATTGAGGTGGTTCTGAGTTACATATCTCTTCTGTACTCTGCCCTGTATTCTTGGGTAACTCGCTCTGCACTTCATATGGCTGGTGTATTCCTGATGTGAGTGGGGGTGTCTCTGCAGTTTTCTTCAAATCTACTCTATTCCGTCGATATAAGTCCCCATCCACTTTTACATAGTATGACCGCTCATCTAGTCTCCTCCATACAACAGCTTTCCTCCACTCTTTTTGACCATTTATGTGTGGTTTCATCCGTACTACATCTCCAGGATACAATGGTTTAAGTGGTTTTACTTTGTGGTTGAAAGAATGTTCTTGCCTCCTGCGGTCTTGCTTCACTGATTTTCTCAGATTTTTGGGCAATTCTGGCTTGAGTAAATCCTCCCTGGTTGGGAGAAGTGTTTTTGTTCTCCTTGACATCAGCTTCTGAGCTGGTAATAAGAGACCTTTGGCTGGCGTATTCCTGTGATCCAACATCGCTAGGTATGGATCAGCCTTATCGTCCATCGCTTTCCGGAAAAGGTTCTTTGCCATCTTTACCGTAGATTCCACTTTGCCGTTTGCCTTGCTATTGTATGGACTGACAGGTGTATGTGTAAAACACCACTTTTTTGCAAAGGTAGAAAATTCCTGGCTACTAAACTGAGGCCCATTATCAGTTACGACCTGATCTGGTATTCCATGTCGTGCAAAATGATGTTTAAGTTTAGTTATCACTGTCTTTGCTTGTGTATTGAGAAGATGATCGATTTCCCAGAAGTTGCTCATATAATCAACTGTGCACAGATAGTCTCTATCTGCAAACTTAAAGAGATCTACTCCCACTTTCGCCCAGGGTCTGTCAGGAACTTCATGGACCATTAATGGTTCTGCCGGGTTGGCCACTTCATATTTTCTACATGTGGGGCACTTTGACACATAGTCTTTGATGTCACTGTTCATATTTGGCCAATACAAGCATTCTCTTGCTCTTCTGCAACATCCTTCTACTCCCAGGTGTGTGGAATGCAGCTTTTCTTTCAACACCGCCCGCTGTGTCAGTGGAACCACTACCCGGTTTCCTCTGAAAATTAAACCATCTTGCACCGTCATTTCATTCCGCATGTTAAAATATGGTCTCACCTCTGGGTCAAGATGTATTTTTTCTTCTGGCCATCCTTTCAGAATTACTTGCTGTAACTGCTGCATGCTTCTGTCTTCCTTCGTGGCTCAGCGTAGTTCAAGCAGCCTTCTCTCTGTTACAGGAATATATTCTGCTTCCTTGACATCATCTTCATCGTCCATATCTTCACTGCTCAATGCATAAATGTATGCTCTTGATAGCGTGTCTGCAAGGAACATTTTCTTACCTGGATGGTACAGAACTGTAGCATCGTAAGCCTGTAGTCGCATCAGCATGTTTTGAAGTCGTTTTGGGCATTTCACCAATTCTTTTTTCATAATCGCCCTCCAGTGGCTTATGATCGGTTAGCACTGTTATCTGTCGACCAAACGTATATTGATGAAACTGTTCACATGCGTAGACTACTGCTAGTAGTTCCTTTTCAATCTGTGCATACCGAGTTTCTGTGTCGGTCAGTGCACGGCTGGTATAGGCTAGGGGTTGACTTTCTTGTAGTAGTGCAGCCCCCATGCCCTTCTCACTTGCATCGCATTGGATGACCAAAGATTTGTTGGGGTCATAGTACCTCAACACTGGTGCCTCGCTCACTAACTCTTTAATTTTCCCAAAAGCCTCTTCATGGATTTGGGACCATGTCCATGGCACATCTGCCTTCACTAAATTTCGAATTGAGGCCATCACATCAGATATGTGTGGTAGAAATTTTGCCAGGTAATTCACGAATCCAACCAATCATTGCACTCCTTTCACATCTGTTGGACACGGCATCTCTTTTATGGCTCTTACCTTCCCAGGATCAGGAAGTAAACCATCACTGGTTATTATGTGTCCCAGGAAAGATATAGACGTTTGTCGTAAGTTCAATTTTCCAGCATTCAATCGCATCCCGCGATCACAACATCTCTGCAACAGTTTCCTGAGTTTTAGGTCATGATCAATTGTTGCTTCTTCCATCGTTTTACCCTTCCCAATCACCAGAAGATCATCCGCTTTGTTAACCACCCCCTCCAAATCGGACACATTGTTAAAAAGGGTCTTTTGAAATATCTCTGGAGCTGGAGAAATACCGAAAGGTAAAACCTTCCACCGGAACCTACCGTATGGTGTAGCAAATGTTGTTAAGCGACTACTGACTTTGTCTAATTTTACATGCCAGAATCCATCTCGTAGATCCAGGGTAGAAAATACCTTGCTATCAGCCAGTTCTGGTAGTAAATCGTCCAGTGTAGGTAACTGAAAATGTTCCCTCTTCAGAGCCTTATTCAGTGGTCTTGGGTCTATACATATCCGCAGGCTTCTATTTTTCTTAGTTACCAGTGCTAACGCACTTACCCATGGTGTTGGGTCGCTCACTGGTTCAATAACATTCTTCTTAACCAGTTTTTCCAACTCGACTTTTAGCTTGTCTTTAAGTGCCACTGGTATTCTCCGTGTTGCTGCAACATTCGGTGTTACTCCTGGATCCACCTGCAAATGTACCTCTCCTGGTAATTGACCCAATTCTTCCTTGAATACATCTCTGAAGTCATTGATAATGCTGTCTGAGTACTGGGTGCTGGATTCATTCATTTGAGAAACTTTGGCGACCATTTTGAATTTGTCGTTATTGATTGTGACGAGTTCCATTTTCTGGATTGCATTTGCTCCCAGTAAGGGATGGAAATCCTCTTTCACAATGACAAACTTAACTGCATATTTCTGTCCAGTTTTGGGGTTTATCATTTTAACTCGACACTCTCCTAACGGCTTCACTTCTGCTCCATTCCACATGACAAGGGTCTAATTTGAATGTTCCAGTGTTTTTCCAATCACGTGTTTCACATTCAATATGTTCACGGACACTCCACTATCGAGCTGAAAAGCAATTGGTTTTCCTTTCACCATCATTTCCGCCTTTATCACCTCTTGACTCACAGCATTCACCTTTTCCTTAATCGTTATGTTGTCTACCTGTCCATAGTCTGAACTACTACTGTCGTTTTCCTGGTCCTCATATTGGGTTTTGACAGCCTGCACCTTCTTTTTCCTTGATACTTTGCATTTCACGGCAAAGTGGTTTTTCCCATTACATTGATAACAGGTCTTGCCAAATGCAGGACATAACTCTTTTCTCGGTCCATGCCACAGTGCACACGCCCAGCAATCTCTGTCAGTTTGTGCCGATGTCATTCTCCTCGGTTTAAAATCAACCTTATTCACTCCTTCAGGCCTTAGGATTCTGGACTGGACCGTGGCATTTTCAGACAGCTTACAAATGTCAATACATTTTTGTAAGTCTAACTGTCTTATTTTCAATAATTCAGCTTGTATCTGGGGGTTGTGTATTCCCAGCACTACCTGATCTCTGAGTACTGATGAAACGCAATTGTCACAAAAATTGCACGTTTTTACTAACGTCTGAAGTGCCATAATAAAGGATTCCACAGTCTCTGATCCTCCTTGCTTTCTAGAATGAAATACGTAACGCTCGTAGGTTTCATTTGTTTCCCCTATAGCGTATTTATCGAATGCCTGAATAATTTCGGTGGGTGTTCTTTCATCCTCAGGTGTTAGAAATTGAAATCCGTAGTAAACTTTCAATGCGTCATCTCCCAACGTGTGAAGCAAAAGTGCCGTTTGATATTGTAATGACTGTCTCGTCAAACACGTAATAATGGCGTAGTTATGCCATTTCAGTTTAAACAACTTCCAGTTCGCCGATAAATTATCTTCCATGCATAAGGGCACTGGTGGTCTTACGCCAGCCACTGGTCTGTTTGTTTCTTCCATGCTTCCTTCCGACATTTTTTTTTCTCCACGTGACGTACGTACGAATTACAATTTTAAACAAGAACAATAAAGTTACTTATCTGTTTCTGCAAATAACTTTCCGCTTCTTATCCTTTTGTACATCTTACTTAGACATATCTTTATCCCACTCGCGGCCACCATGTGTCATTATCGAGGATGTCAATAGACTGAATAAGACATAACGACAGATCAGCTTCTATAAAAAAATGGAGTCTTTATTTACATCTCACAAACATGAGTACACCGGTAAGGGGGCGTAACTCCAGCCGGTGAAAACTCTTGTTCAGTCCCTCATGCAACATATATATCAAAAATTAAAGATAAAAGACCAATAAATAAAATAATCTCATTTAAAACAAACAAAAAATGAATAGTTTTGTGCAAATTTACCTGTAAATCAAAAGTTTAAAACCTTTTTTTTTTAAAAACCACATTGAATTTTTTTTTTTTGTAAGTGAAACTTCACATTTTGGTTATATTGTACAGTACATATCGGACACCTACAGCATTTTTTCTATTTCATTCAATGTTTATTCTCATAATTTTCTCCTTAACTTCTGAATGACTTCTGAAGAACTTTTTTATCAATTGAAAACACTGCAAGTTCATTTAGTCTTTTGCAACCCATGTTTTTTTTTTTCTTTTCAGAGTTGAAAAACAACGTTCTACCTCTGATGTAGTCATGGGAATTGTCAAGATAATTTTTATGAGTTTTGTGATTTCACTAAGAAATTTGGGTGCTTCAATGGAGGGACAGATAGGGAGCCTCGTCTTCAGTTGAGCTCCCGTCCGCGGTCTGGGGATCAGTGAACCGGAGGCTGCCAATTTCAGTGCTGTCATCGTCCGATGAAGCCGGCATATACCAGAATGATAGTTCACTGGTCGTAGAACTCATTTCACTTTCGTCACCGAGCGGCGGCTGCACCTGTGATGCCGCTCGCAAGTCCCTGACGTGTCGGGGCACCCCATCAATCCGCATGGCTTGCGGGCTGATCACCTCTGTAACAAGCCCGGTTCCATAGTGTATGGTGCATCTGCCACGGGGGTTCTTAACCCAGACGACGTCTCCCACTTTGATACTTTCTCGTGTCGCCTCTGGCTCGGGTAAAGGGCTGGCCTCTAATCCTGTTTAAATTGTTTTTTAAAATAAATTTCAGGAGATCAATTACTTTGCAATACTCATGGATATCTGACCTACTATAAAATATTTCTAGCTCAGTTTCAAACTTTTCTTTGTCAATCATGGGATATGCTTCAGTTGTCAAGGATATCTCTTCTGTAGGTAGTTTTTTCTTAAAAATAGCAAAGCTTATCTTGTAAAACAATTTAGCAAGTGTTAAATGTTTAGTTGAAGAATATCTGTCCGTTATATCAACAGATATATAGTCATACAGTTCTTTAGCTTCGTCCTTGAGTGTTTGTGAAGGATTTTCACAGTATTAGGTGTTTTTTTATCTCTAAACTAGCAGTTTTGAAATTTGTTATGTATTCATTGACTAATTTCTCGTAATGTAGAAATTGACTAATTTCTCGAGAAATAATTTGAACATGAGACATAATTTTATGAGATAGCTCAAACCAAAATATGAAATTTTCATTGTTCAAATATTTCAGAATTCCTGTCGTTTCTGCAACGGTCTCATCTACATATGATGTTGACTGAATTTCAGTGACAGTTTTTTAATGCTTGAACATTTTCATGAACTCTATGTATGTTAAAGTTCCACCTTATGGCGGATGGACGTAGAATGCTCACATCCAGATGCTTCTTGAAAAATGGACAGACGCTGTGGTGATCTAGAAAAGAAAGTCGGAATAGCCAAAATGTTAGAGATAAATATTCTAGCATTTCGTGTAATGCTTGCTGCATTCCTCATTAAATTAAGTTGATGTGCATAACAGTGAAATGTGCATTACTATAAACTGCTTTTATTTTCACCTGAACAATTTTTTTGCCTTTCATTTGCATCATCAAATGTCTGAGCTCTCAGTTTTTGGCGATTCCCTTGAAGGATTCTAATTGTTGTAGAATACATTTTGATAACCCATCAGCGGTTTGGTTTTCTGAAGTTGAAGTCCAATCTAAACAAATTCAAAGTCCAAGGGACAGGAAAGCGGTTCGATCAGTACACACACACAGACACGGTGACACGCCACCAACACAAACCAGCGTACACAATTACCAACCGGCCGTTCTTTCCTTGCTGCTTGCCTTCCAAAACAACCTGAATTTATAGTTGTCGATGACCAACTGATTTGCATATATGCACGAGATTTTGTGAGAGTTTCCGAGATCATACCATTACAAAGCGCCGTCGGCGCCATCTTGGAATTCTTTTCCTATCCTAGCTTCGCAGCGATGACAAAGCACACACGCACACCTAGGTCGTTTGAATGGTAAGCCCTCATTTTCACAGCTTTCGCCACATTCCCCCCCGATATCATTATCACAGAGGAGGCAGGGAGGCGGCAACCTCCTTCTTTGGGTGCTTCAATGGAGGGACAGATAGGGGGCCTCGTCTTCAGTTGAGCTCCCGTCCGCGGTCTGGGGATCAGTGAACCGGAGGCTGCCAATTTCAGTGCTGTCATCGTCCGATGAAGCCGGCATATACCAGAATGATAGTTCACTGGTCGTAGAACTCATTTCACTTTCGTCACCGAGCGGCGGCTGCACCTGTGATGCCGCTCGCAAGTCCCTGATGTGTCGGGGCACCCCATCAATCCGCATGGCTTGCGGGCTGATCACCTCTGTAACAAGCCCGGTTCCATAGTGTATGGTGCATCTGCCACGGGGGTTCTTAACCCAGACGACGTCTCCCACTTTGATACTTTCTCGTGTCGCCTCTGGCTCGGGTAAAGGGCTGGCCTCTAATCCTGTCACTCTGACATGATACCGGTGCAGCGCCTCAGCCGGCGCGGTAGAGGGCGAGACATCATCCTTAGGGGTGACGTTGTACCAGTATAGCGCTTCAGGCACTGTACACCCCTTCCTAGCTGCAATGGTCTTGATGGCCCAGTGGTTCTGTTCCATGATCCCATTCCTGCTAGGCACATGGGTGCACTGAAATCGTAGTCGTACACCCCAGCCGTCTGTGAACTGCCCGCTAGCAAAAGCGGTGCCGTTGTCGATCAGTATTTCGGAAGGAGGGCCACGTTCAAGGAAGACACTTTCCAGTGGCCGCCACAACGCAAATCTAGACGGTACACAGTCAATCATCATCAAAAAATCCCCGCCGTTGTGGTGGGTCACGTCCACCGTGAGCCTGTCCCAATTGTTCTTTACGCTCAGTTTTCCCTTCTTCCAAGGCGTCGGATCGATTGACTTGCAGGTTTCACAACTCCTCACCACTGATTCTACCTCCTTCCTTGACACACAGGGGTCGACCAGTCTAGCGAAGTAGACAGTTCGGTTTACACCGGGGTGCCCACTCTGGCAATGGACGTCAGCAACATGGTCTGGTTTGAATCGACGCCTCACCGCGGCGCAGTTCACAGGTGCCGGTTCTTCTATTTCTTTCGGCAGGTCCAGCCAACGGCGCGGCACTCTGGTCAGCCGATCCACGCGATTCTGACAGGACTGTACTAGCATCACATCCACGACCAGGTTGTATTCCTTGATGGTTTCAGTTAGGGTAGCAAGCCGCCTCCGTATGAGCATTTCGCCTGATGCCTTTGTCGCCAATCGTGCCTTTCCACTCAAGGCATCGGTCGTCCACCGATACACACATGTGGAGTCTGTAATGATGTGCAGGACTCTGGCCTGCCACTGTAGTGCCAGGTTGACCCCCTTCACTGTGGCATCGAGTTCAGCCAGGTTGATGTGCCTGGCGTCATTTTCTGGCCGAAGCCAGCAGGCATCTTCCACGATAGATCCGTTGACCGCCAGAGCAACACCGAGGGCGAGCGAGCTGGCGTCCACCCAAACCGTAAACTCGCTTCCATCGATGCACCATTTCCCTCACACCAGATCGTCCTCGGAGACTCTGGCCAAAGTCTCCTCTAGCATTTTCCGCAGGTCGGGGTCGCGTAGCTCATAATCCTACCCAGTTGACATTGAAGTTGCTCATCGCTTTATGGCCGCCACCACCACCCGGAGCCACCCACACACGAGGAAGTGGCCCACCAGTTTCCCACAGATGGAGAAAACGCACCAACGCATGACGCTATTTAGGACTTCCGGGATGTCACCACCTCTTCCCCAGCAGAGTCCATCTGCACTGCCGCTCACGCACAGGCCAAGCACCTTCGTCCCATCTCGCAGTCGCTCCGGCTCCTTGCACGTTAGCCCGAAGCTTTTGAAGTGTTCTTTAACCTTCTGTGCAGGCATGATGCTCTCATTCACGTAGATGTCATCGATATATGACGATGTCGCTTGTTGCACGGCTTTGTCCTGACGGCGGATCGCCTGCATGATTGCCGTCATGATGTTTGGGGCCACATTCAGGCCGAACCCTAGCCTCGTCAAGCAATAACGTGTCCCTTTAATCTTGACCGTCTGGTACGGCTACAGCGATTTTTTGATGCGTATCTGCAAGTAAGCTCTTCGCAAATCCAATATTGCTGCGTCCGCCCCTTGTTGCCGCCACTCTCTCAGTTTGTGTGCACAGACGTCTGCACCCGCCGTGTGCGGGTCAACGTGCTCGTTGAGTTCCTGGTAGTCCATGACGGGTCGGACTTTTTGTTTGTTCTCCTGCCTGATAACCATCACGGGAATCAACCCCTTTGTTCATCTTCCGGGTACGGGACCAGCCAGCCATTGTCCTTCCAAACCTGGAGTTCTGCCTCGTACTTCCCTCTAAGATGTGCGGGAGGAGGATACTCCGCCAGCCGATTCTGCAGGGAAACTGGTGGCTGGTCACCAGACCACTTCCAGGACATGGTCCAGGCGTTCGTGCCCCTGTCGTATTTTGCATAGAAGTCAGGTTCATCAAGAGTGATGGCTGCGCAGACTGGTGTCTCAAGTTGGGAGAACCTTACATCACTGGCGCCGTTTATGGTGATTCCATCCAGCCGTGTAATGGAATCTATTCCAAAAAGAAGGTCATACCCCAGTAGTTCCCCGTCGACCACCAACGCCTTCACAGCCACCGGGTGGCCACTGCCAATGCTTACGTAGACCTCACTCACCCCACTACACATCAGCGAACCTCTGCCAACGGTTAGTACCGGGACCTTCCGCTCCTTCCATGCGGTGCAACATCCGTTGTGTATCAGGGTTTGGGTGCACCCTGTATCAACCAGCGCTGAGCGTTTGCGCCCGTCAACATTCACAATTACTTTAGGGAGCGCCTTGTTCACAGCCGCTTTGGGGAGGGTGTTGGTGCCGCGGCTTCCTCCCCCAGCTCGTTTCCCGGACACGCCCGAGCTAAATGGCCTGGCTTGCCGCAACGCACCCGTTTCCGTGCTCCATAATCCGGGGCGCGCTTGGCATCACTCCTACAATCCTTGGCGAAGTGATTGGGGCCGCCACATTTATAGCATCGTCGGCCCTCTACAGGCGATTCCAATGCCTCAGCTGCCGCCGAGACTGGCTCCTCATCGTCCTTCATGATGTTTCGGGCTCTAGCCAATAGCTCCTCTAATCCAAGCTCATTGAGCCTCGATGACGCCCGCAGCAGTCAACTGGCGCTTTCCGGGAGACCAGACAGGAAGGCGCACGCTAATATACGGTCGCTTGCACCCCCGAAGGGGGCGGCAAACTTCTTCAGGTCGGCCAGATAGACATCCACCGTCTCCCCTGGCCCAAGCTGTCGTCCAGAAAATTGCCGCCAGGCAACAAAAGGGTCCACTCCAAATGCTCCGTACAGCGCCTCTTTAATTTGTTCCATAGTCGCGTCATCCCCGAGCTGCTGATACACGGCATAGGCCCCCTTAGTGAGCCTAAGCGGGATGACTATAGCTGGGTCCTTTATCTTGCACAACTGGCAAACGCATTCAGCTTTCTCTAGCCATTCGACCACCGAAGGTCCGTCCGGGGAGCCGTCAAATTCTGGGATCAATTTCAGGTAGAACTCGTCCATACTGGAGATATCCGCCGAAATAGCTTGAAGTTTCAAAGTCCAAGGAACAGGAAAGCGGTTCGATCAGTACACACACAGAGACACGGTGACACGCCACCAACACAAACCAGCGTACACAATTACCAACCGGCTGTTCTTTCCTTGCTGCTTGCCTTCCAAAACGACCTGAATTTATAGTTGTCGAAGACCAACTGATTTGCATATATGCACGAGATTTTGCGAGAGTTTCCGAGATCATACCATTACAAAACGCCGTCGGCGTTATCTTGGAATTCTTTTCCTATCCTAGCTTCGCAGCGATGATAAAGCACACACACACACCTAGGTCGTTTGAATAGTAAGCCCTCGTTTTCACAGCTTTCGCCACATTTTCTGGAATAACGAATCCCCAAAAGCGTTCAAGTATTTTTTCATCCGTAAAACAATGATCATTTGTGTATGTTCAGACATATCTGTTGTATCATCAGCCATGACAGCTACAAAGGAAACTGAAGTATAATGGGGGGGGGGGGTTCACCTCAAATACACAAACAGAATGTTCAAGAAAGATTATCGCTACAGTCCTCTGTCTCTACTCTCGTTGCCTTCTCTCCTGCCTGATCGGGAACAATCTCCCAGCACCGAGAAATGAACATCGTTTTATAGTTTCTATCTTCACGCACACACAAGATTATACGAGAACGGACGAAATAAAAATGCTGGTCGCCATGTTTGTTCTTCCTTTTCTTCGCCTGAACTCACTCGCTGAGCACCCACGGTAAGACTTGTCTTTCTTGCTTCTAACCACATGCCTCCCTGATCTCAAGATCACATTTCGTAGTCTCTCATCCACTGTGGTGGTCGCTTCTCTCTACTTGGCCTCTGAGGTGTCTCGTCCTCCTCCTGTGGCTGCACACTCCCATCCACTGCTTCACCCTCCACTGGTCTGACGTCGAGAATGTGCCTCGGGACGTTGTTACTAGTGTTCCTCCCAGTCACGCGACCTCTACTTCATTGTGTGGTGCAGCGCGACCCCGGTGGCTTCACCCATACCTCGTTCCCGAGTTTAATTGTCCCTGTTGCCTCTACTTCTCAGCTTGCCGGCTCCACCCTGGGATGTTTCCAGGAATATGCAAATGTTGACAGTTGTGGGACCGTCTCTGGTACTTGTCCCAGTTTAGGCGACATGTTATACCAGAAGACAGCTTGCTCAGGTGAGGTGCCTCCTCTTTCCGCAACTGCCTTTATGGTGCGGTGGTTTCTCTCATCGATCCCGTTGCCACTGGGTCTGTAGGCAGCTCTGAAAAATTGTTGGATCTTCCATTTCTTCAGTACTTCTGTCACTGCTACTGACTTGAATGCAGTCCCGTTGTCGGTTAACAACTCCTCCATGGGGCCTCACTCCAAAAACATCTCATCAAGGATTGCCGCTATTTCATTGCCTGTTCCTCCACGTAGCTTCTTCCATAGGGCAAATCGCCCGGGCCCACATGCAATCAGGGTCAGGTAAAGTCCACCCCTGTAATGGGTGACATCGCATGCCAGTCTCTCCCAGGTCCCACTCACCTCCAATTGGCCAGCTTCACGCGTGCTTGGAGCAGGATCAATCGACTGACATCTGTCGCATGTCCTGACCACTTGCTTCACTTGCTCCTTGGTGATCCTCGGGTCGACTTTTTTCACTAAGTACTAAGTCCTCTCTACCCCCATATGGTGCAAATTGTGCAGTTCTCGCATGCCAACATCATCTAGATCCAATGCAGCAACAACATCTTTCTTTGGCAACAGCCAATTCTTCTTCACTCTCGTGAGAGCATCTGCTCGGTTCTTTTCAGAAGCCACCATGTCTACGCGAAGCTTCAAACAAAACTTTTGCATCAGCTCAGCCAGCACCCCAAGCCTGCGCTTCACTAACATCTCCGCATCCCCTTTCGTTTTTATCCTTTTTCCGCTTGAAATGAGAGACTTTAGCCAAGCAAACACCGTGGCAGAGTCTGTTTTGATGCAGATGTCACGTAGTCCCCATTTCAAGGCCAGATTGACTCCTTTCCCCTGCTAAACTCAAGGCCGCCTGATGCACCTCGTTTCAGTTTTAGGCCCAAAGCAGCCCCTCCGTCTAATTTTTCCGGCTCTTTGGCGACCAACCCGAACCTCTTCAAATGAGCCACCACCTCCTTGGCAGTTACCACAGTCTCATTCACCAGAATGTCGTCTATGTATGAGCTCACTACCCCATCTCCCTTTCCCATTGTCTCCAGAATCTTCCTGAGGATAGTTGACATAATCTTGTGTGCCGAGTTTAACCCGAACCCCACTCGCGTAAGGCAGTAGGTTTTGCCTTTGTACTTGACTAACTGATATTTCCAGAGCTTCTTGGCAACATGAAGTTGCAAATAGGCAGATTTTAGATCTACCAACGTAGATGCGCCATTCATCTGCCTCCATTCCCTAATGGTCTCACTGCACACATCTACGGTGTCGCCTCCCGTATGGCACTTAACATGACCGTTCAGCTCTCGGAAATCCAGGACCGGTCTTACTTTCCCTTTAGTTGTTTGCAGAACGGCCATCAACGGCAAAATGCCTGACTCCACGTCATCCGTCCAAGGCATCAGTATCCCCTCCTCAATCCATCGGTCGACTTCTTGCTCAAACTCCTTTCTCGCCCCTCCTCTAAGCAAATTTGTGTAGCATGCCACCCTGTTTGTCAGTGATGGCGCTTGATGTTTCCATGCCAACTCCACCATCCACCGCTCTCCGTCGAATTTGGCTCGGAAGTCCTGATCTTTGATCGACAATTTTCTTTCCTCCCCGATCTTGTTGATCCCTCTGGGGGCTTGCTCCGTCACCGCGCACTCAGCTAGTCCGAACCTCACGTTGTTACATGTGATGGTAATACCTCCAAGGTGGCATATAACATCCATTCCAATGATGGCTTGGACGCCAGATACCAGGCGATCAGTGACAATTGCATGGACCCTCATCCGACGTTCAGCAATATCAATAGTGACGGTCTTCCTCCCTCGACACTTCACTCGCGACCCATCGAATGCCACTACTTCACCCTTCCCTTTCCATCTTCTGACCAGGGTAGAGTGCACCATGGTAGTGGTGCAGCCAGTGTCAATCAGGGCCATAATTTCCCGTCCTTCCACCGCAATCTTCTGTTTGGGCATCTGCTGTGGGTGCGCCACTATTCTCGAATCGGGGCAGCTGCTGGTGCGTCGGCCTCCCCTCGCCAGTTTCCCGAACTTGTGCATTTTACCGCTAAATGGCCTCTCCGATTGCATTTTTAACACACTGTCCATTGCAAGAACTTCCTGCAGTCTCTTCTGATGTGTGGTCCACCGCATTCGAAGCATGCCATCCCCGGGTTTGGCAGATTCCTACCACATCCTGCTGTACCGTTGCTGTCGTTCCTCCAGGCTCCGTGGGCTGGGTGCTCACCAAGATTTTTGGAGTTTTAAGCAGCTCACTCACATCCAGTGTCTCCACTCCCAGGACCTGCTGCAACCTTTTCGATATCTCTTCCGGGAACCCGGTAACGAAAGTCATCTTGACTACCTGACTCGTGGCGTATCCCCTGATGCCTGACAACTCAACCAATCTCCTTATCTCATTCGCGTAGACATCAACATATTCACCAGTCCACCTCTTCTCTTTCAACTTATTAAAGGCCTCGAAAGGCCCCTCTGCAAAAGCTTCGATCAGTCGACCCTTGATGGCGTCTGCGTCACCCTGTTCCCGCTCACTGAGCTCCAAATAGAGGGCCAGTGCATCCCCTTTTAAAAACAGTGGTATTACTGCGGCTACATCATCCAGCCTCTGAATCCTTGCTACAAGGTCCACTTTTTTAAGCCACGCCACCACATCACCGTCGCCATTAAAAGGCTTAATCATGTTGCTTAAGCCTGCGTTGGCCATCGCCGAAATAGCGTGAAGTATAATGGAGGGGGGTCACCTTAAATACACAAACGGAATGTTCAAGAAAGATTATCGCTACAGTTCTCTGTCTCTACTCTCTCTCTGCCTTCTCTCCTGCCTGATCGGGAACAATCTCCCAGCACCGAGAAATGAATATCGTTTTATAATTTCCATCTTCACGCACACACAAGATTACGCGAGAACGGACGAAATAAAAATGCTGGCTGCCATGTTTGTCCTTCCTTTTCTTCGCCTGAACTCACTCGCTGAGCACCCACGGTAAGACTTGTCTTTCTTGCTTCTAACCACAGAAACTTTGCTAATTTCTGCCCTTATTTCATCACGGTATATTTGTAAAAGACAGTCAAGTATGTCATTCTGAATTGTCTTGGAAACACCTTTGAAGACACTACTGGTTTCTAAGTGATTCTTTAAATCTGGATCTAATTAAGATGCAAAATTTAATAATCCTCTAAATACACTTGGATTTACTGAATCATCTTTTTCATCATGTCCTCGTAAGGGAGTTTCAAAGTTCCCACAAAAGAAAATACAATCTATTATTTTAGATAAAATTTCACGGTTCTTCTTAACATTCATGTTATGATGATTGATTGAAAGTCTGTAGGCCTCACTAAGTTTTTCTTTAATATTTCCGGTCCCCAAAATTGATAGGGAAATTACATTGTCAACGTGCTTCTTTGATTTCTCATGCTTTTCAGTTCTATCTTTCATTTTGCTAATAGATCTGAAACTATCTTTTGTCCACGTTACATCACCCCCTAACAACAAACAATGCCTTTTTTAGTTCACAGCCTTTTTTAGTTCACAGCCGCAAAGCCAACTTTTCGTTGGTACCATTAAAGCTACAAATTTGTTGTTGCTAATGCCTGGCTGAGATATTTGAATATCAGGCGTTGAACGGCTTCTTTTCTTAATTTCAACTTTATCATGGAGAGACAGCTGTGAAAACTCAATCTGTTGAAGTTCATTTAACGTCGCAGAAGTTATTTCTTGGGGATGCAAGGGGGCCATGGTTAAATTCTTTTAATATCAATTGTGTTGGGAAAGGTAAGTACTAGGTAGTCTATTAGTAGAATATCAATTAGGGTAGAAGGAATACAATTTTTTTTTTTTTTTTTTTTTTTTTGCGATTCAACTGAACCGGAAATTCTAACTGTGTTGAATCATACTTTTATAACTTTTAGGTCACAGATTTTTATTAACGAAAAAAGTTTTACTATTTAAAAACGGTTTTATTTATAAAAAGCTTGTTAATAAAATTTGCGTATAACAAAATAAGCTTGTCATTAAAATTGCTTTTTTTAATACAAATATTTTTAACTTTGCCATTATAAGCCGTCGAAAAAGGGGTAATACGCAAAAACATTTTAATTAAAAAACACTATTTTAAATTGTGTACATTTTGCAGAGTAATAAAAAATATAAAAATATATTTCTTTTAAACTTTACAGATTAAATAAAATTTTACGGGCTTTTTGCGCAGCCAAACAAATGAAAAATATTTTTTTAAATACACTTTATTTACTATTTATTTTTAATAATTTATTTTTTCATAAAAAGAAAATCTTTGAAATTTACTTGCCTGCAAACGATGGTAAAGTTAGGAGTTTACCATTTAAAAATGGTTTTATTGGATAAGTTTTATTTAAAATTTAAAAATGTGTGTTTATAACAAAACTTTGTAAATAAAATATAGAATAAAAAAGTTTACATGTTTGTACTATGAGCAAACAAAAAACATTTAAAGATACATAATTTTATTTACAAATCTTTTTACAACTTTTTATATAAAAACAAAAACAAACTTTGCTATTTACTATTTGCTTATTATAAAAACGGTTTTACATACTCGTTTTGTTATTGCATGTTTTAATTAAAAAAAACTTTGTTCAAAGTGTAAAACTTCTTACATTGTCCTCGTGGGAGGTAAATAAATGCTAAAGCTTATATATATATATATATATATATATATATATATATATATATATATATATATATATATATACTTCAGAATAGTATATATATGTATATATGTCTGTGTGTATACATGTATATGTTTGTATATAGATATATGTATATATATATATATATATGTATATATATATGTATGTATATATATATATGTTATATTCCTAAATACTTAGGAAATAAAGACAAACGTGAGTTACACCGAGTGGTATGTGTAATGGGGTTTATTTATAATACAGAAACGTAAGGCTGCTCGCCTAAGGTAAATAGAAGTACATAGTAACAAGTATGGGGAAGAAAGTCTGATAATCAACACGTAAGACTATCCGTCTTACTGCGACTGCTTGTCTGCCGCTGTCTGCCCAACAGTCCAATATATATATACAGTTTGTAACCGGTGTATAGCCAGTTATGTTCCTTCACAACACCTCCCCCTGAAGCTGAAATCTTCCTGATTTTAGCTTAAATACCTCTTCCTTTTAGGGTCAGGGCTTAATCTCCTGGTAACTTTTCTCTTTCTTGCGCTTTTCCTTCTGGTCAGCGTTACCCGGGGTAAAGGTTTCTGTCCAGCCCGTATGGTCGGTTCAGGCGAAATATTCATTGTTTGCGGTACACACGCTGGTTTTGGTATATCAAAAATATCGCACAATGTTTCCATTGGTGTCTCTTCCACATTTGGAGACAGTCTGGGACGTATTTGATTTCTGTGTCTTTTGCAGACAAAACTTAATCCTTGGATGGTATAGACCATGCTCCCAATCCTTTTTTTGATAATACCTTCAACCCACTGATTTCGTCCATTTTGAAAATTTTTGAAATATACATTTTCACCTGGGGAGAAGCACTTGGTATTAAGGTTTTCTTTTTTGAAAACTTTCTTTTTCTCTGGTAGCAGCCTATCGAAGACAGATCTTATCTTTCTTGCAAACATTAGCTCAGCCGGGGAAGAATTGACATTATTATTAGGATTTGGTGTCACCCTGTAAATTGCTAAAAATGTTTGAATACATTGTTCGTCTGTGTCCGTAGTAAGATTTTTCTTAAGTGCCCTTTTAAACGTATCTACAAATTTTTCGGTCAACCCATTCGATCGTGGATGGTACACAGGTGTTGTCATATGTAGAATATTTAGTGAGTCACAGAATTCTTTGAATTCATGAGCAGTAAATGCTGTTCCATTATCGCTCACTAAGGTTTTTGGCACTCCAAAACGGCTAAAAATTTCATTAAGCGCACTCACAGTGTTTTTTGCTGTTGGATGTCTAAACTTAAATATTTCTGGCCATTTTGAAAAAGAATCTACAATAATCAAGTAAAAATAACCATTTATAGGTCCCGCATAATCAATATGCAGACGTGACCAGGGTAGGTCCGTCTTTGGCCATGGCGTCGTTTTTACTGGAGGATCTCGAGCTGCTAATTGACATCCTCTGCATGTCTTGACACATTTTTCAACTTCCTTGTCCATACCAGGCCAGTACACATATCCTCTCATAAGGGATTTCATTCTCGAAATGCCCGGATGACCTGTATGAAATTCCTTCAGAATTTTCCTCTGTAACGTTAGTGGAATTACGATCCTCTCACCATACATGAGCACATCTTCACAGATGGAAAAAGGCGTTGTTTGATCTACCTTTTTATTTTTTTTTATCCATCCCAATTGATTTTTCATTTTCTTAATGAAAATGTCATTTACTGCCTCTTTTTTTATTTTTTCGAAAGTTACCGGAAGTTCACGTATCATATTACACATTGAACTTGTACATTCACTTTCGTCTTTAAGCGCAGCAATTACCGTTTCTTCGAAACTTTCGCTTCTTTTAGGGATCAACCGTGATAATGCATCTGCGTGTCCTAACTTTTTTGAGGATACATGTTCCATCTTAAACTGATAGTTTAAGAGGGTTACAGCCCATCGCTGTAATCGATTCGCAGTATGTGTGGGAATGCCTTTCTTTGATCCAAATATGGTAAGTAGGGGTTTATGGTCGGTTTGCAAAATAAAAGATCGTCCATGGAGAAATCGATTGTACTTTGTAATTCTAAATATTATCGACAGCGCCTCTTTTTCAATTTGGCTGTAATTTTTCTCCGCTGCAACCAACGTTCTTGAAGCATGGGCGATAGCTTTTGTCCTACCATCCTCATACTTGTGAAGTAATACAGCGCCAACACCGTAATCACTGGCGTCCGTTGCTAGTATTAGTTCCTTTTCTGGATTGAAATGTGCCAATGCTAAGTCTGACAGTAGACATCTTTTGATATTTTGGAAAGCAGATTCACATTCCTTATTCCAGTTCCATTTAACACCCTTTTTCAGTAACTCGTTAAGAGGAGCTCTTAAATTATGTATGTTAGGGATGTAAATTGCATAGTATTGAACTAATCCCAAAAACGATTTTAATTTTGTCACTGAATCTGGAGCAGGCATCTTTTCAATTGCTTCAGTCCTTTGTGGATCCGGTCTTCGACCCTCTTTGTCGATTATTTGACCTAGATATTTAATTTTTTTCATAAAAAAATCGCATTTTTCTGGGCTCAATTTAAAACCAAATTCCTGTATTCTTTTGAATACTTCTTTTACATGCTTCTTATGATCTTGCAAATTTTCACTTTTAATTAGGATATCGTCAAGGTAGGCCATTGAAAATTCCAACCCTGCCAGCATCGTGTCCATAATTTGCTGGAAAATAGCAGGAGCAACCTTTAATCCAAAAGGAAGCCTCTTTAGCTTAAAAATGCCCTTATGAGTATTTATGCCTAAGTATTTGGAGCATTCATCGCTGATCTTAATTTGCAAGTAAGCATCTGAGAGGTCTATCTTAGAAAAAATTTTTCCTCCGTTAAGCTTAGAGAACAGATCTTCTGCGGACGGAAGGGGATAATTATGGTCCAATAGACAGTCATTTAAACCCGTTGAAAAATCTCCACAGACCCTTATTCTGTTATTTTTTTTCTTTACATACACGGTTGGACTTGCCCAATCTGTGTGGTTAACTTTTTCAATGACTTCCAGTTGTTGAAGTCTATCCAACTCTTTTTCGATTGCGTCCATCGCTGAAAAAGGCACATTCCTTTTAGGTTTGAATACTGGAGTGGCATTTTTCTTTAATTCAAATTTTGCCTCTGTCTTAATACAGAGTCCTAGTCCTTCGGCAAAAACATTGGGAAATTCAGTTTTCAAATCCTTCAGGAAGTCTTCCCTTTGGTTTGCTTTTTCTGCAGTTAAAACGTTACAAAACGAATTTATGGGTTTCTCCCATAAATTAAACAGGACAATCCAATCTATCCCAAACAGGCATGTATTCTTTCCTGGTACGACGTACACTTTGGATTTATGAGTCTGGTTAGCGAATGTCACTTTGCATTTTAATTCTCCCTTGAACTCTAATCTTTTGCCGCACACACTTCTCGCCGTCTTTCTGGTTTTCGTTAATTCAGGTCGACCTATCCTTTTCCATATATCTTCATTTATAATACTAATATCTGCACCGCTATCCAGAAGCAATGTAACCAGATGTCCATTTATCCGAACATCAACATATTTCCGTCTTTCGCAGCTTTTTTCTTTATTCATGCGAAGCGTATTTACATTATCGGTCCCTTGTCTTTTCTTCTGGGCACAGTATGTTCCCTTGTGACCTCTGAGACCACATTCATAACATATTTTGTTCCTAAACCAGCAGGTCTTATTGTTGTGTCTTAAACTACCACAACATTTACACTTTAGCTTTGGGTCTTTGTATCCTTTAAGGATCCTGTGTTCTTGGAACCTGGACTTTCTTGTGGTCCCTTGCCTTTTTACTTGCTGCACCTTAAAAATATTTTTCTCTTCAATGCGAGTGTTGTCTTTCTTTATGTTAATCAGACGTTGACACTCTTCAGTGACTTTTTGCAATGTTATGTTAGGATCCGCCTCCATAATTGTTAGGATCCGTGAACGTATATCTTTGTCCCTTGGTGCTGTGAGACCTTGTACAAAGATTAAACATTTAAATTGGTCTGCGGAAATTTCATTCAATTTAAATGATTCGCATAAACAGTTCACAGTGCAAGCATATTCTAGATAGTCTTCAGCTTCTGCCTTCTGAATGTTCAAACATTTGTATCTAGAGTGAAATAGGCTATCCCTTTTATCAAATATTTTCGACAAGGTACTAATTGTTTCCTCGAACGAAACCTCCTCCGGTTTTTTTGGTAGAATTAGATTTGCATACTTGGTGTTTTCATCAGTACCCAGTTTTTGTAGTAGCAGGGTAACTTTTTCCTCATCGGTCCAGTCTAAACATCTTTTCGTAAAAATTGTTTCGTATCTTCTGTAGTATGCAGGGAAAGTAACACCAGTATCCGGGGAGTAACGAAATTCCGTTAGTGAATTTGAAATACCCTCGGCAGAAAAATTAGTCTTCTTCCCGGTCGACGTTAGAATTAGCTTTTCTAAATTCTTTTGCTGTGTCGACATTTGTCGTTGTAGTATGTTTGTTTGTTCTTGTTGTGCCTCTAAGGTTTTTTGTGTTCTTTCTTGTTGTTGTTGCAGCTGTTGCTGTAGCTGTTGTTGTTGAATTTGTTGTTGTTGTTGTTGTTGCGCTAAAAATTGTTGAGTCATTTTTGTCTGTTCCTGGATGCTAAGGGCTAGAGCCTTAGTTAACTCTGCTAATTGTTCCATGTTAGCTTCTAGTACAAAAATGTCTTTTCGAATTCTACACAATAATTCCAAAGAAAAATCGTAAATTTACGTATATCGTAAATTAGTAGCAATATGCAGACACAACACGTTTCAACAAAGTTCATCCATAGTAATTCAACAGGCTTTGTAAAATAATTCTTTTTTTTTTTTTTTTTTTTTTCAACAACGTAAGTTCATACACAAAATATTTCTTACTTCCCACGACAAATAGTTCCAATTATTTATATAAAGGCAATAACAAACAATTAATTTTCCAAAAAAAAAAAAAATATATGGCTGCCGTTCCCACGTGGCATAAAATGGTACAATAGTCGTTGTATTTATATTTTTTCTTTCGAAACTCG